>NC_045451.1:73658862-73688105 GCF_002776525.5 Piliocolobus tephrosceles | reverse complement strand
GCCATATCTTCCTGCAAAAGCAGGTGCGATGGTCACCTTTCACAGATGAACCCTCACAGCAAGCCATATCTTCCTGTAAAAGCAGGGGTGATGGTCACCTTTCACAGATGAGGAAATGGAAGCTCAGAGACATCAAGCAACTTGTCCAAGGACACATATCTTAAAAAGACTGAGCCAGGACCACGATTTGGGCCTGGATCTACAGGACCAGAAAGTTCTCACTCATGCCAGAGAGGAGAGGGATACCTCCAACACCAGGTGATTGAGTAAAATTAATGAGCTAATAATCGTTATTGGATATTGTAGACTTTGTACTTTTTCTTTTGTACTGTTGCTCATTATCGAACGTTTGGTTTTTCTTTTAGGTTTTCTCTAATATAAATAAAATTTGCGGTTATTTATAATTATTACTGGAGGGTGTGACAATCAGGAAAACATTTAGGTTCAGCTTCTCTGAAATTGACTTGAGATTCACAGCAAGTCCTCATTAAGCTGCACCACTAGCATAAATTATTGTATATTTTAATGCTCCATATCCCACAACATCCAAGAGATGCTGGTATCAATCCTATGCTGAGTGAAGACACGCTTCAGCATACATGTCTGTGCACAGGTGTCATCACGTCCGTCTTTGCCTTCTCCCAACATGTTTCTTGAACTATAATCAGGACACCACTCCCGATGATGAAGTACACTTCCAACAAATGACTGCTCATCAAGGTCTCAGCTGCAGTGTTTAATCACACAGCAGAAACCATTTATTTTCTCATATATTTCTCTTTCTTGAAATATCTCTTAATTATCTCATTTACTCCTATATAAAAAATGGTGCTCAAAATTTAATTACAAGAGCAAGATCTTAAGGAGTTGCAAGGTGTGTGTCTATTTCTCACAGACAAATTTTCAAAAGCCCCAAATTCTATGACTGAGGAAAAATAACTGGATGATGCCCCAGAAAAGCGTAAGGGGTGATAAGTTAACAGAAGCCCATTTCCAAAATGAATTACCGATAATATTGTTTCCCAAAAATAAATTCATCCGCTCATTTCAGGTCACGCTCTTAACGCCCTCAACCCTTCAAACATGGGACCTGAAGAACAGCTCCAGTGTGGGGCCCTGAATATCTGCAGGATGTTCCCCGAGACAGTAAGATCTGGAAACTGGGGAGCTTTACATACCCATAAGGCCAAGTGACACAATCATAAGCCATTTCACAGGGGAAGAAACAGAACCAGAGCTCTTGGGAGACGTTCCTAAGGTCACACATGTGTGTCTGTGTAAAAATCAGAACAAGGCTCGTGGTTTTCCTTTATCTCACACAGGCTTGAAGTTGTTTTGTGCGGAGAGAGCCACAGTGATAGGCACCTGCTAGCTGCCAGATCACCTGCAGGCCCTTCCAAGAGTCATTTCAGCCACAGGTCTGCACCCTGTTCCCTACTTTCTTCTCAGCCACAGCAACAGCTACAGCTTCGTGGACACATGATGTTGGAATTGAGATTGGAGTTTTCTTTAATTATTATTCTCAACTTAAAAGACTGAGGCTGAAAAGGGAAGCTCGAGCTCAGCAGATCCTTTCACAGAGAAGCTGAGAAGACAAATTCTCTGATTTCTAGTCTTGTCAGAAAAGATTAAAGTCAAAAATCATGGATAAGGAGACACAAATTTGTCTCCAAAATCTTACCACTTTGGTGTTGTGAAGGTCTTTAAGTCAGTCACTCAGAGCCCCACCAGGTCATCTGAAGGGCAAATCCATAGGAGCCCATGGGAAGAGACATCAGCCCCCATCATCCCCACTGGCACAGAGCCTCGGGTACGACGCAGGTCCCTCCCAGGACCAACCAAGGACAGCAGTCACAGCCTGCGGGGGAAGGACGCGAATCCCCTTGGGCTCTGAGATTGTGCCACTACCTACAGCTTCCAAACACCTGCTCAGAAGTCAGAGACAAGGTTAGCAGCCAGACAGACCCCTTGTGACACGGGCTGTGCACATTCGTCCTTCAGCATCTCACCCTGGGGTGTTCTGAGGATGGGGCTCGCTCAGGCCAACAGACTCAAAAGCAGGGGGACACCCTCTAGGGCTTCAATTCCCTGAAAAGAATTCCATGGTTTCTATATTTGCTCTGAACAATGTAAATCAAAAAAAGAAAAGCAAGACAGGAACTCAAAAGTTCCACTTTTTCTGCTACCAATTAATCCAAAAGCTAAAAAGTACCCGTATAATACTCAAAAGCCATCAAAGCAAAGGCCCTGGATTAGGGACTCCTTGTTGCTAAGCAGTAATGCCCAACCCTGTTGATTACGCAACGGCAGACCCACATCTTGGTTTGAAGACAGGCACTTCTTGGTCAGGGGCAGCAAAGTGCTGTCCAGATACAAGCAGAGGCTGCACCAGCTGTGCTGTCTTTGTAGAGACTAATAATCCTGTTGCAGTTTTTTAGTGTATTGGGCCTATATGTAATTAACAAATTATACAAATAACTTGGCTGAAGTGTCCAGACATTTTCCATGAATGCCATTTCAAGGCAGGTTCCCGCTTCCAGGTCTCTGTGATTTACTTCATTTGTTTGTTTGTGGGTGAGGGGCTGAGTCATAGAAGCAGCTGGTAACACTTCAGAAACCCCACAAGGAAGCAGCCATGCAGATGCTGTGCTCACCACCCACTAAAGTCCCCCTTTGTCACTAATTAGTCAACGATTATTTATTGAGGAAAAATGGAAGTAGGGATTCCCTCTTTCCTTAAAGAGACAGTGACGCCTTCACAGACACCAAAGATCAGCGGTGATCCATCGAGACTCCCTGCTTGCTTTTGTCTAACGCTGGTCTTGCAGACAGTGGGATGCTACACTCTGGGGTGATGCCGGTGGCACATCTAGTGACAGTAACAGTACTTCAGTGCCTGCGAGTTGCATTAGCTGGGGAGCTGGTGTGCTTCCCACTTCTATGACTGCCCTGGTGCACGGGGAGCTGGTGTGCTTCCCACTTCTATGACTGCCCTGGTGCACGGGGTGGCCCCCTGATGACCTGCTCTTGTAGAGGGGCAGGGGGAGGGCCATGTGGGAGAATTCAAGATTATGTAATGCTTACTCTTGATCACCTATTAACAGAAAGCAATGATGGCTGAGCTTCTCTTTGGATATTCATATTTTATACTTTTCTTACTGTTTTCTATTTTTCATACTTTATTTTTCTTAGTTACATTAGCTAATAGCAAAATTATTTTGCATTTCTGAGTAAACAGTAACTCCTATGGAAGATTACCCAGAAATCCATGAAGTCCCCGTGGGACTCATTCAGCTAGCCAATAAACATTTATGACTGAGCCATCTATGTACCGATCCTACTAGGAATACAAATTTGCTACCCACATCCCAGCAAGTGCTGCCTGTTCTTCAGGTTACAGCTACATAGATATAGCTCTTCTTCTATTACTGCTTTAGTGCTTTATGAGTAAGCTGGGATGTCTGTAGCCAGGGCTGGGTCTGGAACAATGTTTTCCAGGAATGCTCCTCACCACGTGGCCTGGGCAACCTGCCCCTGCTGGCCAGAGAAGTCAGGTAAGAATGGGGGAACTGAGGCAGGCACACGGTGCTTCTGCATATGCCCCTGTGGCCTGGGCGGACCTCCAGGGATGTGTCTTCAGAACCCATGTGTCTTGTTTTCTTCTGCCAGAGTGACACCTACTGGGAACCAGGGAGGAATGCAGCCCACTCCTCTGACAGTCCCACTCAATATTCACCCTGGTCTATTTTTGCACAAGGGTAAGAATTTCAACCAGCTTGGATAAACACACAAGTTGTGTGACATGAAGATAAATTTGGCAATGGTTGCTTAGAAACTGACAACAGTGCAGTCAATAGGCAGTTTGCCAGAGTGCCCTGCTCCAACACCTTTTAAAGTGCCAATCAAAGTTTGCAGAACCATTCATTATATTTCAATATGTGGAATTTTCTTGTACCTTGAAAAAGTGATTAGATTTTGTCCCATTTAAAACCTTACTTCTAATTCAAATTCAAAGTGAAAACAATGAGACTGGACATCAAGAATCTGGGCACACTGGTGTCTGCTATCGAGGCTCTTCAGCTGCTCCATGCAGATGATGCTGGTGATGGTAACAACAGACAATAACACTTACATACTACAGTGGCGCATACCAAGAATTTTACATTTTTAGCTCACTTCTTAACAATTTCTGGTCTCCCTACAAAAAGCTTTGTCTAGGCCGGGCGCGGTGTTTCATGCCTGTAATCCCAGCAGTTTGGGAGGCCAAGGCGAGCGGATCACGAGGTCAGGAGATCGAGACTATCCTGGCTAACACGGTGAAACCGCGACTCTACTAAAAAATACAAAAAAACTAGCCGGGCGCGGTGGCGGCACCTGTAGTCCCAGCTACTCGGGAGGCTGAGGCAGGAGAATGATGTGAACCCGGGAGGTGGAGCTTGCAGTGAGCTGAGATGGCGCCACTCACTCCAGCCTGGGTGACAGAGCGAGACTCCGTCTCAAAAAAAAAAGCAAGCTTTGTCTAAAGAAACCACACCTTGAGGCATTAGTGTTTGAGAAGGTCAAGTTTACATTAGGATGACTTTCAAAGTGAAGACAAAGTGTAGTTATTTGCTTATCATGTTCTTTTGAGACAGGATCTCACTCTGTCACTCAGGCTAGAGCGCAGTGCAGCGATCACAGCTCACTGGAAGCCTGAATTCCTGGGCTCAGGTGATCCTCGCGGCTCAGCCTCCTGGGCAGCTAGGACTACAGGCATGTGCCATCACGCCGGGCTAAGTTTTAAAAAAAGGCCTCATTCAACTTTTGAAGCATTGGTACGATTTGCAGTCAGATGTTGTGGAGAAGAATTGGGCCCTTTCTGTTGACCAATGCTGGCTGCAGGGATTGCAGTTTTCAGTGCATCTCATCAATTTGCTGAGCATACTTCTCAGATGTAATGGTTTCACCACAATTCAGAAAACTGTAGTGGATCAGACCAGCAGCAGACCACCACACAGTGACTATGACCTTCTTTTTTGGTGCATGTTCAGCTTTGGGAAGTGCTTGGAGTTTCTTCTCGGTACAACCACTGAGCTGGTCATTGCCGGTTGTCATATAAAATCCATTTTTCATCACACATCACAATCCAATGAGAAATAGTTCATTGTTGTTGCGCAGAATAAGAGAAGATGACACAAAATGATGATTTTTTTTAAATTTTCGGTCAGCTAATGAGGCACCCACTTACCGAGCTTTTTCACCTTTTCAATTTGCTTCAAATGCCCAATGACTGTAGAATGGTTGATGCTGAGTTCTTCGGCAACTTCTCCTGTAGTTATAAGAGGATCAGCTTCAATGATTGCTCTCAACTGGTCGTTGTTGTCAACTTCTGATGGCTGGCCACAATGCTTCTCAACTCCAAGGCTCTCGTCTCCTTTGCAAAACTTCTTGAACCACCACTGCACTGTACGTTTGTTAGCAGTTCCCGGGCCAAATGTGTTGTTGATGTTGTGAGTTGTCTCTGCTGCTTTACAATCCATTTTGAACTCGAATAAAAAAAATTGCTCGAAAAAAAAAAAAAAAAAAAAAAAGAAATTTGTAAAGATAGGATCTGCTATGTTGGTTAGGCTGGTCTCAAACTCCTGGGCTCAAGTGATCCTCCGGCCTTGGCGTCCCAAAGTGTTGGGATTACAGGTGTGTGCCACGGAGCCTGGCCACGCTTATTATCCTCCTAAGCCAGATGAAAGTGCTGTAACATCCAAGCGCGGTTTTCATCACTAATCACCCTTTATAAAGCATTAATCACCCTTTAAATGGTGGTTCTCTTTAGACAAGGGAAAAAGAGCAACTTGACAGGAGTGAAGAAACGTAATGCACCTCAGTCAGGGGATCAAGGTCACCATCAGCAGTTATAAATCACGTTGATACTTTGTACCCTTGACATGATGCACAAGGACAAGGACAATCAGTGACAACCACCCCCCCACCAACATCGTGGCCTTTTCCAAACATATCCCCGTGCATCCCACTGACACTCCCTTTCCCTCAAATACATCTCCTGCCTCTGGCAACACCCCATCCTCAGAAGACCAGGCTTAAGTACTCCCTGTTCCATGACGCTTTCCTTGTTCTCCGAGGCAGAAGTTATTTCTCTCTCCTTGATCTATGTGGTTATCTGATCTGGGCTCATGATTTTTCTTTATAAAAGCCTCTCTGGATTCGGGCATAGCCAAGCACCCAGTCTTACTCTCCCAATGTAACTGCCTTAATCCTCACCCATGAATTTCACACAATGAAAGAGACTTAGAGATACTGCAGGTAACCACGTGTCTTCACTGGATGGTAAGGCTTCTGAAAGCAGAGTTTATATCAATCCAATTTCTGTCAACTCAGAAGTACTTGTTCCAGCAAGGCCCTGGGGCCTCCTGATAACATGCAGAAATGACAACGACCAGTCACGAGAAGGTAAGCTCTGTTCACCAAAAATGTTCCCCACTCTCCTACAACCAACAACGCAATAGACTCAGAAATTCCAAGCACTTAATACACAGCTTAACTTAAATCAAGTTTCCAGACATGAGGAACTCTAGAAAATAACATACACTGAAGCTGTAGAAGATGAGTTTTATTTATCCAATTTATGAGTACACAAATTCTAAATCTCAGTGACTCCGAGCAGTCAGGGCAGGAATGCATTCCAAAACTACCATCTGGGTCATGCTAGATGGAGAATAAATCTAATGCTTACCACAGATTCACATTCTCTCTATAATAAGCTGCAAGGAAGACACCAACAAAGCCATTAAAAATAAGGTAAGAATTAAGTCACACACAAAATCTGCTTTCCCACCATCTTAGAAAATAATACAACTTGGCCGGGTGCGGTGGCTCAAGCCTGTAATCCCAGCACTTTGGGAGGCCGAGACGGGCGGATCACGAGGTCAGGAGATCGAGACCATCCTGGCTAACATGGTGAAACCCTGTCTCTACTAAAAAATACAAAAAACTAGCCGGGCGAGGTGACGGCGCCTGTAGTCCCAGCTACTTGGGAGGCTGAGGCAGGAGAATGGCGTAAACCCAGGAGGCGCAGCTTGCAGTGAGCTGAGATCCGGCCACTGCACTACAGTCCGGGAGACAGAGTGAGACTCTGTCTCAAAAAAAAAAAAAAAAAAAAAAAAAAAAAAATACAACTCCCAAACAATCTCTAAGTAATAATCCAAGAAGTCCCAATTATTTGCATCTATACAATAATTTTTATATACTTCATAAACTTCTTTCCATCTTCAACTCTTTGTCTAATTACAGTCAGTTTCTCTGAGACACACCTGGCTTTACTTAATGAGATAGACCATGTAATTTTTCAACTCAAAAAACAGCTGATCACATTGCTTTGCACCCTAGGGTATCAACTGCTATATGCCTTATAGGGCTATATAAAAAATTGTAGACACTTATAGTCTGCACTTTCTAGCCCATTTTAAATGAAAACAGTGACCTGAAAATCAACTATTTATCTCATATTGAATTCCATAGGTAAGAGAACATAGCTATCTAATCAAAAGTAAACCAGCTGAATCATTTCTACAAAGAGAAAAAGAAGAGGAAGAGATGAGGCGAAGGAGGCAGAAGGTAGGCTGTGGCTCATTTTACTTCCGTGTTATTAGCAATCAGACTTAAAATGTATCCCAAACTAACGCAGAAAAGGTAGTGCTGAGGTTCAATGGTTCCACTGAACGTCATTCTTTCCTCTTGCTGATTATCTTTTTAAAAAATTAACTGAAGTCTATAGTTTATTTCTACTTTCTTCGTTTTCACCTAATGTCCCTTTTCCATCCCAGGCTCCCACCCAAGATGTCTCATCGCCTTTGGTCACTGTGTCTCCTTAGGCTCCTCTTGGCTGTGACAGTGTCTCTGACTCTTTGTTCTCAATGACCTTGACAAGTTTGAGGAATAACAATCAGGTATTTTGTAGAATTCTCCTCGACTGGGATTTGTCTGCTGTTTTCGCTCATGATTAGACTAACATTTAGGGTTTGGGAGAGGAGCCCACAGGGTACAATGTTACTTCCCGCACATGGTAGCACTGTAACGCCAGCGTCAGTGTTGGCGTGATCACCTGGAGCATGTATCAGGTTTCTCTACCGTACGGCTGCCGTTTCCTCCTTTCACGCTCGCTGTTCACGTGAGAGGGCGTCACAATGCACAGTCCCCACATCGGGAGCCAGGGTTAGGCGCCCTCCTTGAGGGCGGAGTGTCTACATAAATTAAATTACAGATTGCCACTTGAAAGTGGAAATATCACTAAAATCTAATTTTTAATGGTCAAAGGTATTAAAATAATTTCTGTTATAATGTTCCTGAATATTAGTGTTCCCTAAATAAAACATTATTAAAGGGCAATAGGTTATTGTAGCAAAAAATGGTGAAGATCTGTTTGAGAATGTCTTTGGACCCCAAGTCTCAGGCATCTAGGTATTCACACGGAGAGCCAGGTGTAGATACTGATGCTGTCTACACAGACAGCACACAACCCTTACACACGAGACCTGACCACGTAAGATGAAAAAAAAATATTAACAGAAAGGCTCCATTTAAAGCTACATTTTAAGGTAAATGCTTAAAATAGTACTACCAAAATATACAACTAGTTTATTTCATTTGACTCCCTTGACCGAGAAAACATAAAAACACATAAAAACAGCTAGTCAGTTACCTTCTGAGTTGTATACATTGCTATGGGCTAACTTTGGACTTTGGCCATAACTTAAAATATTTTTATATTGAAAACTATATTTTTAGTTCAAACAATTGAACTTTAGCAAACAAGGAGAACATAAAAACATTTTTAATGCCTATACTCCTTATGAAGTATTCCTTGATCTGTTGGCTCAATAACTATTTGCAGGGTGCCTACTGTGTATCAGGCACCAGGGAAGCAGAGAAAGTACGATCATTCCATTATCTATTCAAACACAAAGCAGACAAAAGTGGGATCATGTGATTAAATGCTAGCTATGTGACTAGAATAATTAGAAGAAATAAAACACACTGAGAGTTAAAAATGGGCTACACAGAGACACTCAGAGAGCCTGGGATGGGGAGGTCACTCACTAATTAACTGCACAGATGAGAATTTCAGGGAAGAGAAATCGGTTCCGCCTGACAAAAGGGGCAGTTGGTTGGCGTTACTCTCCTAGGGCAGACACGCTCGCAAGACCAACCCAGATTGCTTCATGTATGAACACTAAAGGGGGGAACACACAGAAAACACAGCACAACAGAGGGTGCTGGGGCAAGGTGACTGTCTCCATGTGAAGGACAGACACGGTTATCAGCAGTAGAAATGGAGGTTAGCCAGGGAGCCTGCACCAGGAAAGACCTACAAAATAAAGGTATCAGAAAACTAAAGTTCCACAGCTACTAATGGGAATCACCCCCTGTTCTCGGCACAGCTCAGGGAACATCATGTTTCAGCTTCTGATAAGGAAAAAGTGATTTCAAACCATGCAAATAATTATCTCAGAAGAAACACATCCTTTTAATTAAGGATTTTTCTAACTCTGTAATTTATTTCTGTGTTAAGAGGCAGTTTACAGACATATTTTAAGAACGCCATTCTTCAAAATCTCGTCTCACATCTTCAGACGTTTTTCTGTCACTATAACCAGTGTCTAGACACCCAAATTAAGTAGCATAAACCCAGCCACAACCAAAATGATCCTTCTGCTTCAGATGATGTGTACACAAGGTCACAAACATGCAAGCGCACAAATATTTTCAACATGTACCAGAGAGGAGACCTTTATTTGTAGACAAAAATATTGATGTTGCTAAGTGATACTGAACAAATCACAAGCTATAAGTCTTCAGTATTTATTTCCATCTATTTCCCACTCACAAACACTTTTAACTCTGTTCCACGTCTGTACATATTTAGTCTCAACTAGAATGTCACATTTACTAAAAATATAAAATAACAAAATACTAATCTCTTATCATTTTTCAGATCCTTCCTTAAAAATACACACAGGATGAGTAAAGTCTTAAATGAACATCATCATAAAGGAAGTAAATGAACCAGATAAAATGATTATCTGTTAATTTCAACCTAACTCTAGGAACTTTTTTTGTGCAGCAAACTCTGACTTGATAGGCCCAAATTCTTAAGAAGAGAGAAATAAAGCCAGGCAAAGGAGATCCCTAGGCAATCCCAATCTGAAGCTCAGTAAAAAACTGCACACACACTCATTCGGGTGGCCCATGAAGAGGGAGATGGACAGACCCTAGGTTCTGTCACTTTCTCTGCACTGTCTAGAAGAACAGCATCATCTACAGTCGGGATACAACACAGAAGAAAGAGTAAAGAGTCACAGTCCTCCAGGAACCACCTTGGCCATCAGCCTCTCCCCGTCGTTAGGAAGTGGAGGGAGGAGGGTGAGCCCTGGCCATCTGTCAAAGGCACAATCAAACTGCACCGGGAACCAGAGAGGAGACTAGAGGGAAGGATCGTGACTGACTGGGCAGAATCTGAACCCTCAGGAGCTAAGGGAACATTAAAGGCATTTTCAAGGATGCATCAGCCCAGGTCTAGCGAGAGTGCACTGTCCTTCCAGGTCCAGCTAAGGCAGAGGAGATCGGGAGGCATAAGACGTAAGTACCTTGACAGAAGTGAAATGCAGGCATGCCTTCCAGCAAACCTGGGATTCCAAGACATCAGTAGCAACCTGTCTGCACTGCCCCAGCACGTAGGAAGCACGGTGTCCTGGAAAGGGCTGCTGGACAGTTTAAGGGACGTAGATGCTCACCCTGGCTGGCCGCCACGAGCTGCAGGCCCAGGTGGTCACTGCACCCCACTGTGCCTCACGTTGCTCACCCTGCTGCTATGGTCCGGATGTCCGTCTCCTCCAAAGCTCATGTGAAATGACATCCCCAGGGCTGGAAGTGGGGCCTGGTGGGGGGTGTCTGGGTCATGCAGTGGCTCCCTCGTGGCTGGGTGCCCTCCCTGTGGTGATGAGTTCATAGGATACTGGTTGTTGAAGCTCCTGGAACTCCCTTGTCACTCTCGTGCTCCCCATCCCACCACGTGACACACCGGCCCCCCTTTGCCTTACGCCACGAGTGGAAGCTTCCTGAGGTCTCCCCAGAAGCAGATGTTAGCGCCGCACTTCCTGTACAGCCTGCAGAACCATGAACCCAATAAATCTCTTTTCTTTATAAATTACCCAGCCTCAGGTCTTCCTTTGCAGCAGTGCAAAAAGAACTAACACCTGCTCACTTAATAGGCCCAAATTCATGGCAGGTCAGGGTCTTCTCAGCAGCTGGTTTCCCCCCCAATACCCTCTGTTTCTCTCCCTGGCAGAGGACCCTCCTCTGTCCCTGCTGGCCGCCCTCCTACCCCCACCGTGGCACACTCTGTGATGCCGTCCTGTCTGCTCACTAACTCCCCCGAGATCTACAGAGTTTTGGCTACTTTTCATGTATCCTGTCTTCTCTCTCTTTCCGCAGACCAGAGCTCTCGGAGTACCTCCTTGCTCTCGGCTTCATCACACGTGCCCTGGGACAGCCGAGGCCTCGGCAGCCTGGCAGGATTCACTCTTTGCTCTGTGTCAACAAGCAGTTCTGGCCCATGAGACTGGGCCGAATGAGCCGGTGCACAGACTAAACACAAAACAGATCCTCCGTAGGACACACGACAGGAGCACTTCATCACGATGTCTCTACGAGGTGCCCCGATGGGAAGAGGCTGGCACAGCTCTCCCAGGGTTGCGGGGAACCCTCGCTGCTGCTGCTGGACAGGCCCCCACACTGCTGAGGGTGGGAAGAAAGAGGGTCGCTGTTGGCACCCGATGACTTATTTTGCTCGTGGCCATTGGAGGTGAAGTCAAACATGGGTCCTGAGGAGAGTTAGGAAGTGGTGCTGGCAGTAGGGGTGTAATTTAGAGATGCACAGAAAATTGCTGGGGAGGCACACAGAAGATAAGAAGGGCCCAGTGCTCTGCTACCCCCAGAGGCAAAGGTCAAGCCCCTGGGCTAGGCAATGAGATTGAGCACAGAGGGGGATGACGGGAGGGTGTGTGGTCAGCCATCCCTGGCCACGGTGACAGCATCTGTACTCACAGGAGGGGCCCAAGGGAGGCAAAGAATCGGATACCCCAAACAGAAGTCGGCCCTGCCTGCTTGCAGAGGAAGGGACTTGGGGCCAGGGTCTGGACACCGCTCACAGCGGAACTCAGACCGGGGTCTTGCTCTTCCCAGGCTCCCTCCGTCGCCCCAGATCTGGACGGCCAGGGGACTGTCCACCAGGCCCCTCTCGTCCTCCTTGGCTTGCGCTTTGGCGGCGTCAGCTCCCGAGGCTGCCGTTTCCTAAGCCCACTGTGGAAGGCTGCTCAGCGGACTCATCGTCTTGATGGTATGGACGCCATCAGCACTCACGCCTTGGGCCTTCCTCCTGGCCGTCCTCAGGGACGCCTCCTTGTTCTCACAGCCTGTGTTCATGACGCAAGCCGTCCAGACACCCTCTAGCCCCTCGAGCTTTGATGTATTCCAAGCCTTCTGCAGTTCCCAGTATTACATCTCTCCACAAACCCAGGACAGGTTCAAGAATTTTGTTTTCATCCATCACAATTTGCATAACACTGACCAGCTGAAGATTTTTTTTTTCCTATACTAGCTTTCCCTCTACAGAAATTAAACACTTCTGTGGATGGAACCATTTGCCTATTACACGTGAACTGCCTGTCGGCTCAGGGATCTGTGTTTTTTATATTCCTCGTGGAGCTGCCCCTTATTCTCCCTCCAAGACCACTGTAACATTTTGTTGGAACCCTTTTCCATGGTAGAACTTACATTGTCATGTTGTGGTAAATCTGTTTTCAAGACTTATGTTAAGTAGATAATAAGCCCACTGCCCCCTTGTAGACAGCAACTGTGTCTGCTTTCTTCCTGTGTGGGCACGTGGCCAACGCTCCAAAAAAGAAAAAGGTTGCTGGATTAAAATATGCTAGTTGGATGATGGCAGCAGTTCAGAAGAATCCATGAGGCAGAATTATCATCTCCATTATACAGAAGAAATGCAGCTCAGAGAAACGAAGAGTCTCACCCAAGTTTCCCTGGCTTCTAAACTGGTGGTGCCTGAATTTGAACCTAGTTCTGTTTGACGGCAAAATTGCCTTCTTGACCCGTCTGCTGCTGGCTTCCCCGGAAAAAACAAGGAAGCAAGACAACCAGATGCCAGCAGCTTTAAAATTAAACAGACTAAAATAAGGCTGTCCCAGCTGCACAGGGTGCTGCTGGTCTGCGGCACACGTGGTCCAGCCGGGGCTAATTTTAACTCTTTGTCTACTCTCTAAGTTTCCTTGTCCCTCTTCCAGCAGAACCCACTGTCCTCTGCTCTTGGAAGCCACGGCCTTTCTATGTTTCACGCTCACAGCTCAGACACTCAGATTCAGTTCCCTTTTGCAGACAATGTTGAAACACAATTATAGATCTGTTCTCCCATTAAAATGCCTCCACGAATAAAATAAACTGAACGGAACCGACTGGTCTTCCTGGGCCCCATCCCAGAAGCACCTGATGGACATCCCCACCACCTTCCATGGGCAGCACCCCCGCTGGGCCCATGGCAGCTCCACTGTCCAGCACGATTCCTCATCCTTGTGCGATCTCACTGTTTATGAGAAATGAAGACAGCTGTTTTCATGACGGTTTTAGCCTAAACAAAACTCCAACTTCTTATTAAGAATGTTTAATAAAATCAACAGGGCATTTAAACTGCCAGCAGGGAGTTTGGCAAATGAGACGCTGGCGTGGTGCCTCCCTGTGTCTGGATGCAAATATTTCTCATCTTTACACAGCTTTTCTGAAACACCATAACGCCATCTCAACCAGCCCACCCCCACACCACACGCAGCTATGACTTTGTGAGGCACACAGCAGCACCCACTTGTGAAGAAAGCGAAATGCACCTCCTTGTAGAATCAGCTAGGCTAAGTAGCTGCTTGCTTTTGGGGAGCTGAAAATTCAAGAAGTGGCTTTAGGACTCATGAAATAATTAACAGATCCCCATCTTGTGATGGTAAAATGAAAAAAAGTATTCCGTGCCTTATCCCATCTCATATTTATTGGGTACCAATGATGGCCTGTCTAGAGTGGCCGCTGCCGTAATTCTGGCTGTGGCAGGGGAGGCATGGGTGGGGCAGTGTGTTCCCCAGAGCAGGCAGGAGCCAGGAACGGGTGGGAGCCCTAACCCTTTCCAAGCTGGTGGGACAGGAGCCCTCCCAGCCACAGCTGTGGACATGGGCATCCCTGCACTCTCAGAGGCCCAGAAACCAGCCCTACCCCCGCAGGCTCGGAAGAGCCTGCTCCTGCTGCCTGACCTCTCCCCACTCCCAGCGCCCTCTCCAGTTTGGAGCAAAGTCGTGGCCGAGCCCAGCCGCTGTTGTGACCCGATCAGGTGTGCACATACTTGGAGTGGTGCTGACATGCCAACCCCTTGCCCTTGGCCCCCTCTGGACTTTGGGTGCCAACAAGCAGGGGACGAAGGCCAAGGGGGTGCTAAAGGTGGCTCGGCCTGGGCTTGCAGGCACCCTTTGGCACCAACAGCCTGGATGCCATGGATGCCACGAATGGCAGCAGGAGGCAGACAGGCTCCTGGGTGGAAAGGAGCAGCTCCCCGGTGAAACCCCACCTTCGGGCCAGGGATGGCCTGAAGTCTGGGGGCTGTGCTGCCAGTTCTGTGGATCAGTCGGCATCTACTTCCTCCCTTCTGAAGCCTGTAAAACCCCCAGGCTCAGCCAGACTCAGGCGGATGAGAAGATGACCTGACTGCGGAGAGGAGCTACCCACGTCGGGGCTCATGAGAGCTGTCCTGTCACTCAATAAAGCACCTCTTTGCCTTGCTCACCCTCCAGTTGTCTGTGTATCTCGTTCTTCTTGGATGCAGGACAAGAACTCAGGACCCGCTGAATGGTGGGACTGAAAGAGCTATAACACAAACAGGCCTGAAACACATCCCCCTCCTTGCCATGTTGTGGATGACAAGAAGGAGAGAAGAGAGAAGGAGAGAAGAGCTGCAGCCCTTTGGGGAGCCCAGACATGGGAGGAGCTCCCTGAGCCAGGGCTGTGACACCCTCTCTGGGGGTCTGCATTTCCAGACTCCTGGGTGCCACCGACTTCTCTGCCGGCTGCAGTAGAAGCTGCCTGTGGTGCGCCTGGTCCAGCCACAGCAGGGAGCTGCCCGCCCCACTGCAGCCACGTACCTGGCTGTGTATAGTGGTCACACTCTGCGCTCGCTCACTCACGCACCCCTCGCCACTCTGTGCCTGGCTTCCCTTGACAGGTGTGGGATCCGGCCAGGAGTGAAAGCCAAGTGCAGCCTGCCAGGCCGAGTGGGCAGAACGAGCAAAACTCAGTCAAGGTGCCACTGGCTACGAGGTTTCCGGCGGGTGAAGCAACACCCTAAGGATCCTGTGACCCTGATACAGAAGACGCACAGAGTTGGATACTGGTGGATCATCCCACAGGTTTAAGACATTGTTTTTACTCTCACTTAGCTTGTGCAGGAAGTTAATTTTTCAAATAGTTCCAGCTTTCAAAGAAGCCCAGAATCTGAGACTATAACTTGAAAATCACTGGACCTAATGCATGCTACTCAAGGAAATGATGAAGTGGTGCATTGTCTTCCTTCCTCCCTCACAGGATGACTTAATGGAAATGAAGTCAGTAACAGAAAGCAGGTTAACAAAGGGAGACAAATGCACAACTCTCGCTGGCACAAGAGCTCTACCTGCCAACGTCGGGGCCCGCTGGAATCTCATCCAGCATCAGTACATTTCAGGATGGCAAAAAATGACAACTGCACAGTCGCACCTCGCCAGCCAAAATGTCAAATGTTCTCACGTGTTGTAAATGAAAAAGAAGGGGACTCATCTGTCCAGGGAGATGCCGTGAAACCCCTTCTCCCAGCCAACTGGCTTTCCGTGTGGTTACTTCATAACCCAACAGAGACGCTGCCTTTCTGTGCCGCCTCATCATCCAGCAAGCCCCTCACTGATCCTCAGAGATCACTGCTTTCACTAAGCTGAGAAAGTAGGGATGGCGGATGGGGGAACCGTGTGCCCAACAGCATCAGGCCTAATGAGCTTGCCCGAAGTTCCCTGCACACACTGATGACTTCTGCGCCGGGGTGCTGAGTAGTTCAACCAGTGTTATTCAGTGACATCGCGTGGCAGTAGAGTGTGTGGTATTTAAAAAAAAAAAAAAAATCACCCAGGCTGGGTAACATAGCAAGACCCTGTCTCTACAAAAAATGCCAAAATTAGCCAGGCATGATGGAGCAAACCTGTAGTCCCAGCTACTCATGAGGCTGAGGCAGGAGATTCGCTTGAGCTCGGGAATTTGAGTCTGCTACGAGCTATGATTGCACCACTGCACTCCAGCCTGGGCAACAGGGCAAGACTCTGTCAGGCAAAAAAGAGGGGAGGTAGGGGAGGGGAGGGGGGAAGGGGAGGGGAGGCCATCTTCAGTCTTTTATTGTTGAGCCGCTGCAGTTAGACCAATTACTCCTGAGCAGCAGTTAGTGGTGGAGTTGGCCTGCTGGTTCCCCTGCAGAGCTGCCTCACTGAACTCCCTTCCCTTACCCCTTGACCTTCTGCTTGATGAGTGACGGCCATTGGGTCCAGGCTGGTTGATGAGTGACGGCCATTGGGTCCAGGCTGCTTGATGAGTGACGGCCATTGGGTCCAGGCTGGTTGATGAGTGACGGCCATTGGGTCCAGGCTGCTTGATGAGTGACAGCCATTGGGTCCAGGCTGGTTGATGAGTGACGGCCATTGGGTCCAGGCTGAATGCACCCATCTCTCCATCTGTGCACACAGACCCAGTCCCCTGCCTCAACTGGTGTTGGCTTTTACCACCCACTCCCCACTAGGCACGAGCTAACCCGTCTGCCCTGATCCCCAGCAGCCTCAGGCTCCCACCTCACAGGTAGGGAACTTAGGTCCGGAGGGGGAAGGTAACAGGCCTGTGATCCCACAGTTACGGGCACTGCATCCCGCCCCCATCCTTCACCGCCGCTGCGGAGAAACTCCCTCCCAGCTTAGGACTGAGGACAGCTCTGCGCCTACGACTTCCCAGACGAAGCCGCTGACTCTCACCTGCTCAGTCCTTCCCAGCCTCCGTCCTGCCCCACCGGCTTTCCCTGACTTTGGAGCCATCGTTATATGTTACACCCCTTGGAGGTTCCACCCCACTGCGGCCTGTGCACAGCAGGCCCTGAGTATCTCGGTGTCATCCATTAGCTTGCTGGGCCCCATAACATCTCCTGTCTGTTTCCTGCCCCAGCAGTTTCCTGCCCTCCTCAGCTCCCACAGCCTGTTTGCAGCTAAGAAACGGCAGCTCACGGCCGGCTGCTGGAGGAAGGGGTGTGGAAGAGTAACCAGAGCTGCTGGCCTCAGCACAGGACTCCACAAAGGAGAAAGCCATCAGTGGACCCCAGCAGGACAAGACAAGAGGACACAGAATGATTCTCTCGCTGGTCAGTGGAGGGCCACCGAATTGGTCTTAATCTGCAAACTTCACACGTCATCATTTTTGTCTTTTCCCACACTTCAAGGACTCAGCATGCGTTCTGGTGCTGCCGAAAGGATTCACTGATATAAAATTTGGACATAAAGAGCAGAGTCCCCAAGGAGTCCCCTTTGCTTCCCCATTTGTAACTTCGAGCTCACCAGTTCCAGGCATCTGCCCTGAACATGGGCAGCTCAACAGTGTGGTCAAAGCGGCTGGGGCTTGGGGAGCAAGATCAAAAACACAAAGCCCTTCCAAGTCCTGGAGCCATCTTCCCGGGTGCTCCTTCGGCAGCGTCCCAGAGATCCCCGACATCGGCCGGTCCACCAAGAGGAGGGCACTAACGTCAGCCCGTCTCAGCTGAGGACCCTCCGGGGAGCACCACCGCATAAGCCTGGATTGTGTGGCCATTGAAACTTCGGGGCTGGCGTCACACCGTGGATGTTTACATTCTAAGAAAGTTTAATGCATGTTTTCTCTAGTAAGACTTTCAGTTATAAAAGTAATACTTGTTCATTATAGAAAATCTGGTAAATAAAAGGAGTAGATTTAAAAAAAAAAAAAGACACACAAACCGTCACCGGCCGTGACGTCTAACCTGATGTGCTCCACCTGGCGGCATCTGAAACGGTTGGACCTAGCCTCTCCTTGGTCTATGCAAAATCAGTCTTATAAAGACAGCTTCTGTCTGTCCTCTGAAAGGTGACGGGTGTGTTCAGACTTTAGCTTCACTGTCAACAGGGTGCCGGTTAGGTCTCCCTGTAAGTTGTCTCCATTCTAGCCTACTTAAGAGAAAACAGCACAGCTCCGCAGGAGCTCTGTCTCCCACACCGACTCCGCCTTCCCATCCACCACGCAGGCTGCCATCCGCAGCCGTCCCCGTCCCAGGAGCCACTCAAGGTGAGCCTGGGCCGGCTGATGGGTCGATTTCACAATTTTCTGTCTCCTGAAAACACATCTTTGTACCCACCTTTGTTTTCTTTCTGGGTCTGTAACTGTATAAAGCTCAGGGCTCAATTCCTTCCAGCTTCAAATATTTTCCCTGCCCAGGAGGTGGGGAGGAAAGCACAGCGTCTGCTATTTATGGTGTCAAAGAAGGTTTGTTTATCCTATTAACATAATCAACAGTTGTGCCTCCATGGCACCCTCGACATGTCCCTGGCCCACTGCAGCACTCTGACTGGGAAATCCCGCTCCAGGAAAACAGCCGGGAGGCAGAGCAGTGCCTCGGGCAATCAACACGTTTTTCACTCGTTTCCCAGTCTCATTTCTGAAGGTATTTCTGAAAAGCAGCCTGGCTCCACAGCAGGCCCCGCGATGGAAACCACAATGCCAGGGCTGAAAGCCTAGAAGTGTGGCCTCAGCCTCACGGTGCCTCACCCTGTGTGCACACGCGTGTGCATGCCTGTGCACATCCACACGTATGCACGCATGTGGGCGTGCCTGTTCGGGGCAGGCCTCATCCTGGTATCCCCGGGTCCCCCTCCATGCTGGTTTCCCTCACAGACGGCTCTTCGGCTAATGCAGCCCTGTTGGAGGCAGGGCTCAACAGGTAGCCCCGCTGGAGGTAGTTTTTACTTATTGGAGAAAATGTGGCTCAGAAAGTTTCACTGACTTCGCCAAGGGCACAGAGGAGGTAAAGGCCAGAATCTGGATCAGGGCTAGAGTCTGGCAGACTCCACAGCCAGCCAAACCCCAAGTCACCAACAAACTCCAGGTGACTCCACCAATCTACCTCTGAGACCTAATGTAAGGCAGACAAAAAGAAAGTGAAGGTACAAAGATAATCTACAAATGCTTCTAACAGATGAGATGTTAATTTTAACGATAATACAATCATGTAAGTTCTCTCCAGTTGAAAAAGGTCTTATTCTTCAATTCAGCTTGTTAAACCTCCTTCAGGGTTCTAAAACCTTTTAGACTCTTAAATTGCAGCCTTCCATGTCCCTTGTCCTGCCTCCAGCACACTCCTCAGTAAACAAAAGTCAACGGCACGAGGGCAAAACCAAAGGAAGCGCTGGACGGTCTCAGCATTCAGGACGAGAGCACAGGGAGGCTCGCACGTGCGGGTGTGGCTGTGGGAGGAGAAGGCGGCAGATACAGGACGAAGATGATTTCAGGAACAGGAGCTCAAGACCTCTAGCTCCAGCCCCATTTACATCCCGTGGTTGTCCCAGGCCCTAAAGGGCACAAAAAGCTGACTGCTCATTTGTGTGCTTGTTATCCACACCGGATGGCTTTCATGGGCAGATGCAGATTTAAATGGCCAGACTGAATCAGAAGAACCATGTTAAACAAAACCTTAGGAAACTTACATGGGTGATCCCTAAATTACTTTCTGATGAGCCATGCATGCATCCTCTGGCTGCTCCAGGTGTGAAAAATGCCTGTAGAAAGGTGGGACAATGGGCCACACTGACCACGTTTATCCAGAGTTGATTCTCCCTAACACCAGGCAACTAGGCGACAGCTGGAAAGGAAAACATCGGAAGGACTTGGAGGGGACACAGGCAGGCGAGGCACCTCTGTTCCTCGGTGCTGCTCGGACACTAGTGGCCCCTGCTCTCTGTACCCACAGACACCCAGCAGATCTGTGCTCGAAACCGCCCTCCGTGGAAGGGAAGCAACACTGTAGGGAAGGCTTTCTTTAAAAACACCAAGGACCCGAAAGAAAAACCAGAACGAAGTAAGTACAGAGGAAGCGTTCTGCGTGTGTGCAGCGCTCCCCCTGCCCACCTCCCTATCTTCTCCCCGGATTCCGGAGGGCTTCCTGGAAGAGGACGAGTGTCCACAGCTCCCCGGAGGAGCCCACGGTGGGGGACGGGAGGCCGACACAGAGAGAGGGCGACACAGCGCACCCCGGACTGTGACAAAAATCCGTGCAAAGTGCCGAGGAGAAGCCGGCAGGTTCTGCCTGGAAGGTCGGGGATGGCTTTGCCACGGAGGGGACAATGATGACTCCCAGGCAAGAAAGGTCCTCTGGAGACAGGAAACGGCGCACGCGCAGGCAGGAGGCGTGAGGGGCCAGGGTCCTGGAGGACACCGGGCCGGACAGATCAGACTCCGGGCGAGGAGGGAGATGGCGCCAGACTGTGATCATAAGCTTCACGATGATGCAACAGCCAAATATTTACTGTCCCACAGTGGAGATTAAACAACCTCTCCATAAAACACAGTGGCTTGTTCTCTGCATTGACAGAACTTTTTAAACCACGAACTGATTCCCCAACATAAACGACACGACAGCCAGCTTTACGAAGAGAGCTGCACTGCTCTTACATAAGTAGAACTTGAGTACAGAGTGACCTTTTTCCTTTTTTGGAGTCAGGGTCTCACTCTGTTGCCGGGGCTGGAGTGCAGTGGCGCGATCACAGCTCACTGCGACCTTCAACTCCTGGGCTCAGGGGATCCTCCCACCTCAGCCTCCCCAGTAGCTGGGACCACAGGTGCACACCACCAGCCCCACTAATTTCTGGGGGCTATTTTTGTAGAGACAACATCTTGCTATGTTGCCCAGGCTAGTCTCCAGCTCCTGGCCTTAAGCGATCCTCCTGCCTTGGTCTCCCAAAGTGCTGGGATCACAAGTGTGAGCCGCCACACCTGGTGGTCTTTTTCATATATTACACTCAGTGTGCTAAACTTCTCACACCAGGGAAGGTGCAAAGGTCATCCACACCTTCCTGATTCAGACAGCATTTCTGAGCACTGTGATTCAGAAGAGTGTCCGGGGGCATCTCAGAGGCAGTAAGTATTTTAATTATTAGTAGAAACGTGCAGAGCGCAGAATGCCGGAACCAACAGTTTTTCTGTGAGAAGAACCAGTTCTAGTCTCTACATGCTTATGCCTCGGAAAGGAAGCTGGGACTCCCACCACCTGAGACCACTCTTCACACTGTTCTTCCCGTGACCTCGGTACACACACCCAAGTGTGCACAACCCTTTTTTTGCATATATGAGCAAATGCTTCTCACCGACTGTTTTCCACTGAACAGTACAGAGTGAATTTCCTTCTGTAATTTCTTTGAGCAAGTCTCTATTGTTGGCACTGGTTAATGTCAGTCCAAGTTTTCAGTATTATCATAAGCAACTTAAAGTGAACCGCGCGTTTCACGGCTGCAGTGAGTGTCCTCGAATAGTTACTGTTGTGCATTGGTCTAAACTGCTGAGCAGAATGGTCGACACATTTTACATTTTGTTGCATTTTCCTCCAACGTCTTCCCAAATGGCAGCACCAACTTATACCCTGGTGGGAGTGCCCTGCTGGGGTCGGGCTGGCTTTGGAGGTGTGTGTGGGCCCAGCCGCCTGCCCTCCGAGGGTTGCCACAGCTCTGCAGACTCTGTCTTGGAACCTAGAATGCAGCAGCCCCCAGGGGCCTCAACACTCAAGGTTTCCACCTTCACCTCCACTCAGGCACCGCTGGCAGTGCCTGCAGGAAGGGGCAGGCCTGGCCCTGCTCAGTGCCCACATGGAGGTGCCCACAGGCTCCAAAGAACCCCAGCAAAAGCAGGCAAGTTGCCCAGCAAGCTCAGAAGTGAGAGAGGAAGAAAAACACGGTCGAGTCACCCAGGGCCTTCCATCTGATAACTGTTATCGGCAGACACCGATTCTCTGGGCATTTCACACCAGACCTTGCTCCTGACACGCTGTAACTAACATGTGTGGAATTTCCCTCAAATTACCTTTCCTACTGCTCATTATAATCGGAAGCAATTTATAATGTTCCTGCGAATTGCCTTGGACAGATTATTTTCCAGCCAGCAGATGTTGAAGCAGACTAATAAATAACCACTGACGAACCCCCACAGAACTCTCTGAAAAGGCTGTAAATATATTTAACAACCCCCAGCATAAACACATCTCCAGCTCTCCACCAGGACTGAATACCTTTCAGAAACTGTTATGGATGTACCTGAAGAAGAAGAAAAAAAGGTTATAGAGGACACATGTGGAATGCCCATTTCTTCCAGAAAAAAATGAGTCCCAGCATTTCCTGTTTCCTTGGCTTGCCCTTAACAACTGCAGACATCTGCAAACATTAGTGCCCTTACAAATATTGAGTCCCTGTGTTTATTCAATGGCCATTTAATTTCAGATGCAAATCTACTCTGCCTTACAGACTAAACAAAGAATTACGGGGATCTCCATTTCTTGGCCCACATCTTTTGCCAGGTTTTTAAAACTTGTATTTTTTAAAAAAGACAAACACAGATAAATTGGGAAGATTTGGCATGAAAACAAACAAAACAAAACATCCTGTTTTACTCAACCTCCCTGGCATCTGGCTGCGGAATTTCTGACTGTGGACTTTCCTCGTTCCCCTGTTCTTCGGCCAGAAGGAGCTTTGGCATGAGGGTGACTCTGGCTCCACCGGCCCCACCCCCGGGGGTGTCAGGGCTGACGGGACTTTGCCCGTGGGCTGACAGTGGCTTCAAGGACTCGGGTGGCCCCGTGTCAGGACATCTGTCTGCCAGCACCTGTTTCTCCCTTCCAGTGTTGACATTGGTTACACTTCTTTTCCATGCACTGTGGGTTTCTTCTTTGAAAGAAGAATTATAATTAGACAGTGAATTCTTTACCTCTTGAAGGTACTTAATCCAGGATGCAACTGAGCAAACATGAAAATATCAATCCTTACATTAGTCCCATTAATTTCAGATGTCATGTCTTTCCTCCTATCAAGACACAGCCATCAAGACACCTGCCTCATTTGCTTTTCCCATTTGGGCAAATAAGAAAGTACAAATATCACAACAGTGATGAATACTAAATGGGTGCATGGGGAGCCAGACAGCTATGCTGCAAGAGGTGGAAAGGGGTGGAAAATAACCTATGTTTGTCCGCAAAAACACAAAAGAGCTTTCTGTAGTGACGGACGCTAAGTCACGAAGAGCTTGCATCTGTTTTTCCTATTGGCAAAAGAGAAACATTAGCTTTTTCAAGTTCTGGTTCCTCCCTTGAACAGCTCTGTTTCTATGCAAATATAACAAAAGGAAATTGAGCTACATTTAGGAACTGAGCAATTACCTGAATAAGCTCTTCCTTCAGCTAGCTGGTCTTCAAACAAGCACACAGTTGCTCCCTGATGTGGGTCCTTGTGCTCACACAGTCACACGCTCCCCACCCACTTCCTGGACCCCACGTCTCCCCAGAGGCCTTGAAATAAAGCATTGCAGGGAAGGCATAAAGACGATTTCCCAACAAGCTTGTATCACTCGAACAAGCCTGTAAAAGCAATCACTCTACTCTGAGAAAAAGAGCTCTTGGCAGAAACTACTTCTCTGTTTTTCCTTCGTAACAAGGGGTGGGGAATTAAAGCCAAAATCAAAAGTTACACCAAAGGAGACTGAATTTCTATTAAGAGCCAAGGAAGTACAAAAACCTGACCCCAATTTCCCTCCTAGAGACAGATAAGAAAAAGATTAGTCATCATTTCTTCAAAGACTTCATTAAGCAGATAAACTCTAGAGCCATAAGCCCTAACCAGAGCCAGACTTCCCTGAGGAAGGCTTTTCCCAGTGACAGTAAGACTCATAAGCCCAGGCACAGTGGTTCACACCTGTCATCCCAGCACTTCGGGAGGCTGAGGTGGGCAGATTACCTCAGGTCAGGAGTTCAAGACCAACCTGGCCAACGTGGTGAAACCCTGTCTCTACTCCAGAATACAAAAATTATCTGGGAATAGTGGCATGCACCTGTAGTCCCAGCTAAGGGGGAGGCTGAGGTGGGAGAATCTCTTGAACTCAGGAGGCGGAAGTTGCAGTGAGCTGAGATCGTGCCACTGCACTCCAGCCTGGGCAAGACAGACCTGTTCTCAAAAAAAAAGAATCATGACATCAAAATTTTAAATGAGACTCTTCACATCGAAAAAATATGTGAATGGAAAGCTGCCTTTTTTTTTCTCTCATTTATACTCTACTATCCTTCAAAACAGGTGAAAAAAAATATGGGGAAACCTGGAAAATATTTTGAATTGAATCACAGTAAAAACAAAACAGTTAAAAATTCAGGAGATACAGCTAACTTGGGGCCTGCCCGAATGTCTACAGCTTCAAGTGCTTGTGTTGTAAAAGAAGATACAAAATCAATTCTCTAAATTCTCACCTTAAGAAATTAGAAAAAGAAAAACAAACTCCAAAGTAAGTAAATGAAAAGAGATAATAAAGATAACACAATTCAATAAAAAGTAGAAAAGTAATAGAGAAAAATCAATGAACAGAAAAGCTGGGTATCTGACAAGATCAACAAATGTGGTAAGTTCTCTAGCTAGACTGGTCAAGAAGAAAACAGGGAAGACATAAATTACCAAGACCAAGAACAAAAGAGGAAACACCACTACAGATCCTATGGATATTAAAAGGCCAATAAGCAATATTACAAATAATTTTGTGCCAATAGATTTAACCACTTAGATGAAAATGGACAAATTTCTTGAAAGATATAAATTATGATAATGAATGTAAGAAAGAATGGAAAAACTGAAGAACCCTGTATCAGTTAAATAATCAAAATAATAATTAAATCTTCTCCCTTTTCCTCTCTCTCTTTCTCTCACACACACATACACACACACACACACACACACACGAATTCCAGGCCCAGGTGGTTTCTCTGATGAATTCCATTAAACACAGTCATGTGCTCATAACAGTGTATTGGTCAATGATGGACCACATTTATAATGGTGGTTGGAGCAGCCGGCTATATTGTACGGCGGGGGTCCCCAACCTCTGGGCTGCAGACCAGTACGGCTGACGGACTGTGAGGAACTGGGCCACACAGCAGGAGGTGAGCGGCGGGTGAGGGAGCACTACCTCCTGAGCTCCGCCTCCTGTCAGATCAGCAGCGGCATTAGATTCTCACAGGTGTGGGAGCCCCATTATGAACTGCGCGTGTGAGGGATCGAGGTGGCGTGCCCCTTATGAGAATCTAACTAATGCCTGATGATTATCCGAGGTAGAACAGTTTCATCCTGCAACTATCCTCCTGCACACCCTCAGTCCATGGAAAAATTTGTCTTCCATGAAACTGGTCCCTGGTGTCAAAAATGTCAGGGACTGCTGCCATATAGCCTAGGTGTGCGGTCAGCTATACTATCTAGGTTTGTGTGCACTCTGTGATGTTCACACAAGGACAAAATTACCTAACAATGCAGTTTCTAAAACCTACCCCCTTCTGTAAGCAATGCATGACTGTATTTGAAGAATAAATCATACCATCTTACCCAAATTATTTCAGAAAACAGAGGAGACAGGACAATTTGTCTATTCATTTTATGAACCAATACTACTCTGATACCAAACCAGATAAACATAACACAGGAAAGAGAAAACAACAGACCAATATCTCTAATGAAGCCAGATGCAGAAATCCTTGGCACAATTTTAGCAAACAGAATCTAACAACATATAAAAGGAATAATATATCATGGACAAGTGGGATTTATCCCAAACATGTAGGTTGGTTTAATATCTGAAAACTCCATATAATTTATTATAACTACAGAATTAATATTTTTTAAAACCACATAATGATTTCAGTAGATGCAGAAAAAGTATTTGACAAATTTCAACATTTACTTATTGTAAACACTACCATCAAAGTAGGAACAGAAAGAGACTTCCTCAATCTGATTAAAAGTACCTACAAAAAACATACAGCTCAGTCCTACAAAGCTCCTGCTTCCCATCTCAGATGAGGAACAGAGTAAGCATGTCTTTTTTTTAAACTGCTTTTATTCAGCTTTGTACTGAAGGTTCTGAACAGTGCAGTAAAGAAAAAAAAAATTAAAGGCATACAGGCCGGGAAAAAAAGATGTAAAACAGTGTCTCTGTTTAAAAGACATGACTTTATGCAAAGAAAAGTCTAGAGAATACACAAAAGAGCTGCTAGAACAAATAAAGGACTTTAGCAACGTCACAGAACACAGTGTTTATGTACACAAATCAACTGTATTTCTTTAAACTAGCAGTGACTTAAAATGAAAATTTTAAAATACTTTCCTTTACAAGAGCATACAAAATTCTTAGGAATAAATTGAATGAAAGGTGTGTATGACCTGCACACTGAAAATTATAAAAGAAAATCAAACACCTTAGTGTATAGAGACATATACCATGTTAATGAATTGGGAGATTCACTATTATTGAGACGGAAACTTTTCCTAAATTAATCTTTCAATTCAGTGCAGTTGCAATTAAAATCCTAGCATGCTTCTTTGAATAGCTGACAAACTAAATTGAAAATTTATATGTAAAGGAAAAGACCTAAAGCCAAAATAGTCTTGAAAAGAGATAAGGTTGGAGAACTTAACCTGATTGAAGAGTTCCTATTAAGCTACAGTAATCAAGAGAGAATGATCTTGGTATACGGATAGACATACAGATCAATGGAACAGAATACAGACTCCAAAAAGAGACTCAATGTTATATGGTCCTTTAAGGTTTAATGATGGCACCAGGGTAATTCAATGGGGGAAAAGATGGCCTTTTCACCAAATGAAGCTGAAACAATTCTATCTTTATTTCGAAGAGTGAATTTCACCCTTAACTCCATATCATATCCAGAAATTAACTTGATAGGATCATAAAACTAAACGTAAAAGGTGAAACTATTAAACTTATAGAAGAAAACATAGGAGAAAATCTTTCTGACATTAGGTTGGGCAAAGATTTCTTAAACAGGACACGAAATCCACAATTTACAGAAGAAAATATTATGAAATGGACCTCATACAAATAAAAAACGCTTCATCTTTGAAATCAGCTAAGAAAAACAAAAAGCAAACCACAGACTAGGAGAAAATATTTGCAGAAAATATGTATCTAACAAAAAGTTTGTATTCAGAACATACATAGTTTTCTTACAAATCAATAGACAACCCAATAAAAAATGCGCAAAAGATTTAAAACAACATATCACAAAAGTAAAGACACAAATGAGCAACAGGGACATAAAGAGATGCTCAACATCACCAGTCACGAGGGAAATGCATATTAAAACAACAGGGAGATGCACTACACAACCACCAAAATGACTAAAGATAAAAGGACCGACAATACTAAGCATTGATGAGAATGTGGTTCAATCAGAACCCCCATTCATTGCTGGCCGGACTACAAAATGGTAAAGCCACGTTGAAAACCCGTATAGCATTATCCATTAAATTAAACACATATAACCTGGCCGGTCAACTCTCGGGTATTTAACAAAGAAAAATGAAAATATATGCCCACACAAAGACTTCTATGTGAATATTCAAAGAAATATTATTTCTAACAGCCCCAAACTGGAAACAATGAACAGTTCCGTCCATGGATGAGTGGGTGAACAGAGTATGGTACATCCGCACCACAGAACACCACTCAGCAGTACAACAGAATGAGCCAGGGAAACACACCATGACATGGCTGAGTCTCAAAAACATTATCCTAATGAAAGAAGTAAAACTGCGAGGATGACACAATGCGTGTTTCTACTGTACTACATTCCAGAAGAGGAAAAAGTAGAGTGACGACAGGTCCCAGGTGGCCTGCAGCCTGGGGTCGGGGTTGGGGACTGGGTACCAAGGAACATGAGCCAACTTTTCAGGGAGATGAGACTGTTCTGTGACTGTGGTGTAGATTACACAACCATATGTCGTTACCAAAATTCATCAAACTCTTCACCAAAAGTGAGTAACTTTCACAGTGTGTGAATTCTACCTCAGCAAAGCATACAAAAAGATGTACCACAATAGATAGCAGAGAGCAAACACGAGTATAAGAAAGTACCCTGCACACCAGACAAATGCAGCCTCTCTCTTTTATGTGTTTATCTTGACTTCCTTTTTTTCTTTCTTTTTAGCAACAGGGTCTCTTCAAGAAAGATTATAAAGCTTTTTCGTCCTCTTTCTTAAAGCTTTCCTGTTGCAAGGTATGCTCCTTCAAACTGCAAAGGAATTTAAGAAAAAACGACTCATTCATTTAGGTTAAAAATGTAAATTAACATTCGTGTTTATGGGAAAAACGCAGGGTGATTTAACAACAGGTTTGTTTACAGGGTGGCTTAACAATGGGTCCCATTAAAAGTTTAGCGAGTTTTCTGAAAATAACATTTGACACATGCAGAGCATCTCCAAGAAGCCCAAATATCAAACGCACTCAGGCTGTGCAGTGTGTTCATTACCTCTTAATTTAAAAAGTGTTGATATATTCAATATGGAGGCCACATTAAGAAAAAAAGTGAGAGTTACAGGGAAGCGCAGAGAGGCACTGCCTTGAACCAACCGCCTAGGAAACCTAAACAAGGTGGCAAAGTACAAAACCACCAGGAGTTTTTGTGGCAGAAGTGAGAAGGATATGGCTGGTTCTAACAATTCACGGGAAGCATCAGAAGGCAGGCGGTGTGGAGCCAGAAGACACACCTGGAGATTGTTCCCGGGGGCTTCACAGGACGGCAACAGCTTCGCCACCCTCTCAAATTAAAATGCAATCTTAAAACTGCATTTTACACTGATGCATTTCATCCGGTTTTCACGGCATCATTCTATTCCACATTTTGTCGAGTAGGAGAGCTGGGCAAGTCTCCCTGGTCCATTACAGTTCAGTGAAAGGCATATCATAGTCAAGAGAGAAACTTAAAATTCCCTTTAATTCCCAGAGCAGAACATTATTCACCTACTGAACTAAGCCATTAAACTCAATTCAAAAATGCCCATCTC
>NC_045451.1:73597097-73658852 GCF_002776525.5 Piliocolobus tephrosceles | reverse complement strand
CACCTACTGAACTAAGCCATTAAACTCAATTCAAAAATGCCCATCTCATCACTCCTCCTAACTATACACATAATAAAGAGATATGTTTTAAAAGGCCTACTATGTAATTCAGAGATTACGGACCTACCACTTCATGGTAAGATTCAGTATGTAATCACTTCCAAAATGTCCGCGGTAATGGGCATTTACAACAGTACTGGAGTACCGTTTGTAAATTCAATTTATATTTAAATCAAATCCACATATTTAAACCAAATTCTTGCCAGGCACACTGAAAAATGTTATGGTTAATGAAAAGAATATGGAAAAAAATTGGGATGATAAGCTAAGTGTAAATGCTTAATTCTATTTTGACTTTCTTCAAAATTAAGCCCTTCCTCCTTAAAAATGCTCTACAGTCCAAAGATCTGCTCATTGCAATGTTATTTTCTTTATCGTCCCTTTCTGGTTCTTCCAAGTGGTCATGAGGGGTTAAAAAGTAAATGTTTGACACTAGATGGGGACCAGAAATACATCAAAGTCATTGGGGTTTCAAGATGAAAAATCCACTGTAGCAAGAAAAACATCTCTTTGTGCAGATACACAAGTTTATTCAGACAGAAGACCTGTGACTTGAGCCCATCACGAAATGGTTGCTGTGAGGGGCAGGGACCCTGCCTGTGGGTCACTGGCTTATCCCTTAGCCCCGACACACAGTAGGTGCTCAGAAATTTGATGTACGAGTTAATGAAAAACAATGGGTAAATTAACTGGTATCTAACCAAAAGCAAGAAAACACTGGCGTACCCTTTCCGGCCAAAGGAGGCTCATTTCCTGAGTGTTGCTTTGCTTCTCATTCAGAAGACCCAACACTGCTGCTCCAAGCTCCTGACCAAGGGCTCCTCCCACGGCCCCTGCCCAGGACAGGGCCACTGGCCCCCAGCTTGGGAGCCTGGAGGACCAAAGGCGCAGGGCCAGGCATGCCGTCACACCCCAGGAACACAAAGGAGCAAAGAGGGCTTCAGCCTCGGGCGCCAGGACTGCAAACTATTTCACAAGCGCTTCTGCTATTAAACCTGATTACACAGATGAACGTGCCTCTGTCCTGCCAAGTCCGATGAAGGTGGATTCATCTCCCTCTTTATAAAACCACAGACAAGATGATGAGCATCAAAAGGCTGGGGCTGAGACGAGACTGGTTACTGAGGTCATCTAGCTGCCCAGTGGTTTAATCCCTTAGACAAATGCCAACACCCTCAATCAAAAGCTCCTCCGCCCCCCTCCCAGTTTAGGAAATGTGGAAGACAGGGACCCACTGTTCCAGCACTGCTCCTCTCCCAACTACACGTCGCTTGTATCTGGGCCTGACCTGTTTGGAAATAAACTCAGATCACCAAATCCTAGTAACTAGCGTATCTACTTTATAAACATCAGTTTAATGCCACAGGTCATCCAGACAGAATACTACCACCAAAGTTGCAGCCTCAAACTTGCATTATAGTCACGTATTTCCCAGAGGGAGGACTAATACCTACTCCAGAAGCTGGCTGCCTCACTGCCCCGCCCATCGCTCTTACCCTCTGAAGGAAATTGCGGGAGCCATCCACTGTGTGCATGGCGGGGTGTGTCCCTCCCAGTGACTTTAGCAGCCTGGCAGCTGCCTCTGCAGCTCTGATGCTGCGTCAGCTGTCCCCAGCCCTGCTCCCATCTCTCAGCACCCACCACCCTGCATGGACCAGGGTTCTTACTCTTTATCTTCCAAAGTAACATGACCACCAGGCAGGGGACCATGCTCTGCCTACGTCACACTCCACACAGCACAAACAGCCACTGGTGTGGGAAGCTCTGTCTCCAGAGGGCCTGGCCGCTCCCCAGCAGGGCCGCCAGCCACCTGCATCCTCAGCGTGGCCTCCTGCGTACGGCTGCTCCCACCCTCAGAGGACCCTCACCCCCTCCACTGTCTCTGAGGCCAGCACAACCCCAGAGTTCTCTAAGGAGAGAGATCCAGCGCTTTCTCTACATCTCCAGATTAAACTACCTTTCCTACTAAAGGAGGCCCATCAGGGTTCCAACCCAAAGGGTAGATCTCTGAACACCAAGAACTGTGCCTTCCTCCAACCTCAGACCAGAGCCGACAGCCTCTCCCCATGACATTGTTACCACAAAGTGTGATTTCTTTTTTTAAAAAAAGACGGAGTCTTGCTCTGTTGCTTAAGCTAGCGTGCAGTGGTGCAATCACAGCTCACTGGAACCTTGAACTCCTGGCCTAAAGTGATCCTCTTGCCTTGGCCCCCTGAGTAGCTGGGAAGTTACCAATTTTTTTTTTTTTTTAGAGATGGGGTCTCACTATGTTGCCCAGGCTGGTCTCAAACTCCTGGGCTCAAGCAATCCTCCTGCATTCGCCTCCCAAAGTGCTGAGATTATAGATGTGAGCCAGTGCGCATGGCTGAAGTGTGATTATTAAGCCGTAAGACTGATTCCACAAGGAGGACAGTCACACATCTGTCTCCGTACTCAACAGATTTTGTATTAAAGGAACATCAAGCATGTGGTTTAATCTTGAGTTGGAAACGGTGCCACCCAGTGCCCATGTGACCTTTGTGGACCCTTGGCTGCCTCCAGGACTGGGCTGGTCCTGAGCCCAAGGCAGGCCCCGGGGTTAAGGAATAGCAACTTCTAGTTTTGTAGAGTGCAGGAACAGCCAGCAAGCGGACCAGCCTGCAGGTGGCACAGTGTGGTCAGCAGATGAAATGAAGGAGAACCACTGTGTTAAGAGGCAGCTTAACTTTACTCTAAATCCAGACTTTTGGTTCAGAAGGGTTTAGAATAAAGTCCTTTCAAATGAAGCTCTGCTGCCCGGGACCACCCCCACCCCCACCCCCAGCCCCCACCACCGTGACCCTGGGACATCTGTGGGGGCTGCTCACCAAATGCTATGGTTCTCGTGCCCCCACCCCCTTCCTCCTGGCTCAAGCGCAGGCTTCCAGGCAGCAGGAGCCACAGCTCTCACTCTGGGGGTCCACCCTGGGCCCTGGCAGGGTCCTTGCATGTCACACACGTCGCCAAGCTGTAACAAAGAACCCATGTTTCTTCGTGCCAGGGCACGAGAGCACAGTGGGCACAGAGTCCAGGGTGCCTCGCTGGGCCAGCGGACCGGACCCCACCCTGCTGCCTGTCTCTGCTGGGCCACGTGGAGATTATCCTCGAGTCAATTTGCTCTCGCTGCAGATATTGCTGGAAATCCTTTCATTTTGGCCAGGATGCTTTCGGACTCCTACTAGAAGGACACGCTGCCCAAGAACACGCAGCACTGCTAGAATCAGGCTGCTCCCTATCTAAAGCCTCGGAATGCTCCAGAAACATACTGATGACCCCATCATCTCCTCTAAGACTGTCCATGAACAGCTATGGCATTCAGGGGGAACAAAAAGAAGGAGGCCATCTTTTAGAATCCAATGTTGTTTTTCTTCTAGGGGAAGAAGAGGAACATGTGTTTCTTCCTCTTCTTACTTTTAAAAGTCTGCAGCTGCACACTACATTTCCACATCGCTTTATTGAGGTTTATGTGTTTTACTGCAGCAGGTCGTTGATTCCACAAATCAGCTGTCAAGGAGTCTGGAGACACATGGCTGGAAGCACAGGTAGGGAGCAAATTTAATTCTTTTGACTCAAATGTGAATGTTTATGATCAGGCAATCTTCTTTTTTCTTTAACTTGGCCTCTAGGGACACATATTTGAGGATGAAACTCACCCTGAAATATCACCTAGTCACCTCAAATTATCTGAGATATTTCAAAAGAGAAAGCTTCCCACTACAGAGACAAACACATCATTTTCATGAAAGCAAACATTATCTGAGGATGACAGTGCTTCAAAACAGAACCTCTTCCATCTCAGCGGGATGGTGCCATGGAAGTCTCTAAAGCAGTAACAGCATAACACGACACGACACAACCTGTGGACAGCTACGTGGATGAAATACAAGTTTTATCACATCAGAACGCTGTCTTTTGTGCACACATTGTTCAAATGTCCTGCCAACGTTCGGAGAAAGGGTAGGATCGCTACTGACCCTAAAGTTACATTTTCTTTTTGGTGTTTTTCACACTGGAGGGGTTAGCAGCTCAACCTTTGTTTCACGCCATGTCCACATGACTATGAAAACCACACTTCACAAAGCGACTTGACAGATCCCATCCTAAAAGCATGTATTATTTACTTGTGTTTAGTTCTCTGAGCTCGGTGGCATTCCAGCTTCCTACAGGGCTTTCTAAAAGTCTTGCACCACGACAGCCTGCCTTTGAGGCTGCCAAGGTCTCCATATGCATTTTTTCGTTTTCCACTTGTGGATGACCTCCTTTTAACAGGCATCAGTGTTCCAGGTAGCTCACAGTCATCACCACCATTTGTATCATCAAAGGCCATCTTCCGAATACCTTTCCCTTTGGAATGTGGGAGGGATACGTCAAAGAGGGAACCTGCATCTCCCAAGTAGCTAGTTCTGAAAGGTCACCACTATGGTACGTGGGCATCTGGCCACTGCCGTGCAACTGGGGGCCCGGGACTGCCAAATGGGGGGGTTGCTGGGGGCAAGCTCTGGTTTGCTTGGAGCCAGAATCAGACAGCTTCTTAACCAGGTTCTCCTACACATCTTTAATCTCCATACTTTCTAAGCAAGGGTTTCAAGTAGATGCTGCTATTTCGACTTCCCATCATTCTGACATCAGTTGGGCCAGTGTCTCTGGCCTCCTGTGATCCCAAAGCATTGTAAAGCTAGAACCATGGCTGAGGATCTAAGCTCTCGCTACCCAAAGCCTGGGCCACAGACCAATAGCAACAGTCCAGGTTTCACTCCCAGCCTCAGAATGAGAATAAGAATCTGCATCTTCCTGGAACCCCCTGGGACTCATGTATCCTACAGCTGGGGGAGTGCTGCTATGCAGGAGCCAGTGGGGTGTGCCATGGGAACCACGGGTGGCACTGTCACTGCAGAATCCAACTCTGCAACAAGCTAGTTGTAGAAGAGCAAACCATTCTTTTTGCAAGTGGCATAAATTTGCAACCTTACATAAATTATACTAACGTTGAAAGAAGGTTGAAAACAGATGATAATAATAGCGCTCGACTCTGGGCCGGGCGCAGTGGCTCACGCCTGTAATCCCAGCACTTCGGAAGGCGAAGGTGGGTGGATCACCTGAGGTCAGGAGTTTGAGACCAGCCTGGACAACATGGCAAAACTCCATCTCTACTACAGATATGAAAATTAGCCAGGTGCAGTGGTGCACACCTGTAATCCCAGCTACTCAGGAGGCTGAGGCAGAAGAATCGCTTGAACCTGGGAAGTGGAGGTTGCAGTGAGCCGAGATCGCGTCAGTGCACTACAGGCTGGGTGACAGAGCAAGAGTCCATCTCAAAAAAACAATAGTAATAACGGTGCTCAATTCTGCTGTGAGGACTAACAGGGTAATGCAGGTAAGGCGTCTCCAGCTCAGTGCTGGCACAGGAAGAGTACTGGCAGATGTGGGCTAGGAGTCACTGTGTTTTCCCCAATCTATTTTTAGACTCAGCTGGGGACGAGCACCCACTCTCAGGAATCTGCTACTGGGCTGCTGCAGGAAAGCCTGGGGAGGTTGACCAGGGTAGCACATCAGGCAGTGAAGTGCAAGACCAGGTGCAGAAGCCGCATCTTTGGGTAGAAAGGCAGATGACAGTCACCGGGAAGCCTGGAGGGAGTGTCCCAGCCTCCTACATGGAGGGCAGGAGCCGACAGAGAAATGGAGGCAGCTGGCCCAGGACGTCAAGCCAGGCTAAAGCAGGAGGCAAGCTTTGAGAATGGATGTCCACGGCGAGGGAGGCAGGGGGTGCGGGAGGGGGTGCGGCAGGAGTGGCAGGCCGGGGTCTTCAGCGCCAGACCTGATGGGCTGCCTCTGTGAAGGCCATGGTGGCCTCCTGGGACTCAGGCAGTTCCCCCAGGGTCCTTCCCATGCCTTTCACCCTCCGATTTAGACCACACAGGACTGCTTGGGCCAGTCTACTTCCCTTTGCTCTCACACTCTGTCTGCCTTTCTCCCTCTAGCTGAGCTCTCTCTTCTGCCTCTTCCAAGTAGCCATGCATGCGGCCAAGTCCCCACACATTTCCCAGAGGGGGCGGTGAGCAGAACAAGGTGAGAAGCTGGAAAGCCCGCAGGTGAGGGACTGCAGGCTGGGGAGAGGCTCACATTGGGCCAGCCTGGAGCTAGGACTTTGGTGAGGATTGAGAAGAGGTGGGAAGAATAAGGCCTTCTGCAGAAGCTGTGTGCGCAGCAGGCTCCCTTGGCCTAGGCCAGCGCCATGAGGGCCCAGTCCCCAGAAGGTCAGCAAACCTTCAGTGTCAGTCTGGAGGCCTGCCTCCTACACAAGGCACAGTTCATGCCTCATTCAAGGACAAGGGCATATGCCAAATGACAACCCTATCAGTAATATTAAGACATCTTCCCATGCATGACTCTAAGGCTGATCTGTGACCGTTGTCATGAAGTGTCTGCGGAACTGGTCTTTTCTGAGCACCATTAAATTCACTTACTTGGCTCTCTGCCTCACAGCCTTCTCCACTGAGCTGAGCAAAAGCATGAAACTTAATGGTGTCTTACAGAGAACCTGCACCAGGACATGAGGTCCCAGCCCAGTCAGCATCACTGCCCAACGTTCTCTGCCAAGGGCAGCTGCAAATGACAGGGGTGCTTTTCATCCTGCAGCACAAACGTAACAGTCCCATGCATTCTACACACCCATCCAGATCATCTATATTCATGAGACAGACAGGAACCAGAAAAGGGTCCAGGACACCACTCAGGGAAGGAAGAGAGGGAAGGAGGAAAAGGGGAAGAGAGGAGGGGGGGACCTTGGACCAGGACTCAGAAGCCTTAGTTCACACCGTGTCTGCCGTTTCTCAGCCTTACACCCCTGAGCAAATCTCCTGTCCTCTTTGAGGCCTGGCTCATTCACATACAAACGGAAAAACACCTTCCAGGATGTGATAAAGATGAAACCCCGACACATGGCAGGTGCTCTCCACATTACAGACGACATCATCGCAGAATTGACATTTTATTTTTGTTCTGACTAGGATCAATCACAGCAAAAACAACCTCACAAGAGTAACACAGAAATGGTAGTTAATGCTCAAGCGAGACAATGGAGAAAATATCCATTATTTAAAAAGTATGGCTCAATCACAAGTGATCTCATGACACGGAAAAAGAGAAAATGCGAGAGACTTTTTAATTGCTTTCTTATACTTCTGGCTTTGTTTTCGGAGCTAACTTCATTTCCCCTCTCACAGACACATCTCTTTTTCTCTTCTCACACATTTAAAGCTGTTCAGAGTGCATTACATGTTTTCCAGTATTATAAAAATCCCTTCCACACACTTTACAACATGCCCCAGCTTCTCGGGGGATATTTTCCCCACCACATGCAGTGCAAGGAGTCACTGCAGGCTCGTTGACAAGAGGAGCCTCGCAGGCTCCTGCAGAAATCCTGAAGGCTCGGGAGATGCTGTCCACCTAAATTGCAAAGGGAAATGGACATGCCCAGAGGATACATCCCATATCCATCCTACGGGAGTGTTTGCTTCTAACAGTGCCATAACATGCCCACAGGAAATTAGCTCCCTTCCTCCCAAAATATAATAAAATTCCCCAACTGCGACTGAGTCCATGAGATTTCAAGCATGTTTAATACCTAAAAAGTGTTCTGAAATAGAAAAAGCTGCTCTAAATCTGCATGCAGAAAGAAACCTCACATAGACACACAGGAGGGATAAGACACCCTTTGGAGAAGAGTGACAAAGCGGGTGGTGAGGCCCCGCTGGGGTACATGGCCCAGGGAACAGGTGGGAGAAGAACCGTTCCTCCCAGTCATTCCGCCCCTAGAGTGGGCACAGCATGTCTCACAGGCTGCTCAGTCAGTCAGGGCTTTAGTTTTCCAGTTACAGGTGCCACTCTGCCTGGGACCCAGGCGCGGGCAAGCTGGAGTTCTGGTTCCCACCCAGCTCTGCCCTCCTGCTCTCGTTCTGCTTCCAGGGCCTCCTCAAGCCCAGTAAGGCTGGGCCTTTTATGGGTCACCCCAGCAGATGCCAAGACCTTCCTAGACACAACACAGATTGGAAACGCAGTTTCAGCCCCCTGAAGCACGCCCATCAACCTCCAATGACATTGGTCAGATTTCTGCAGAACCAATCATTTATGGGAATGCCGTTTCCCTGGAAATCCCGACTGCTTCGTTCTCCAGGTGTCCAGGACGGCCAGGATCTAGAAGCAGCTCTGTGGTCTGAAAGGCAGAGGTTGCCTTTAGCGTGTTTAAATGTGAGATCTGCAAAATGGACTCAGGGTGTAGGGATGAGGCTCCCTGTGTGCCAGGTGCTGGTCTACGCCCTTCGTTCTCCCAGAAAAACAGAGAGCTTAAGATCAGTGTCTCTGTTTTACAAATAGGGACACCCAAACTCTTGGACATTAAGTCATTTGCTGAAGGTCGAAATAATCACGTGGGAGAGTCAGGGCTCAACACACAGGTCTGCCGGCTCCCGCGCCACTCCCACGTCATCACAAAGCACCGCGTCCAGACGAATTTAGTCCGTGCATCTCGACCTGAGCACACGTGTGTCTGCGCCTGCCCGCGAGCACGCACACATCCATGCAAAGGCGCACGCACACTCCCAAACCGATTGCGGGGATTGTAATTAAGCTCTTCTAACACTCAGATATAAGCAGCTTTAACTAGGGCAGCCTTAATTTAGAACTGGGGCGAGATGGAGAGTGACACACGCCAACTTAGTTGGCATTTTAATTCTTTTTAAGATCAAGAAGATCAAATCACACTTAAAGCTTCAGAAGCTCAGGATAAAATCGTGGGCTTAGTTCTGATGCGGAGAAAAATGCAAGGCTTCCATTCTGGGGACCCTGCACGAAGCCACATCTCCTTTGCAGGGAGCTGAAATACGCACAGTTGATTCCATGTGATCTGGTTGTCCCGGCTTTCGCTGGAATGAGCAGGTTTTGGAGCACAGATAGATGAAAGTGATGTTCAGTGAGCTATTCATAACAAATGGTGATTGTTTGAAGCCACTGAGCTAGGGAGTGGTTTGTTACACGGCGTTACTGAGGCACTAGCTGATATAGACTGTAACTTTCCTTTTCAGCAATAAGGTGACCAGGTAACTTAGGGCCTTCCTTCAAACTCTGTTCCCAGATAACAGACTAACCACTCTGCTTAAATATTTTTTCAAAGCCCCAGGTGAAGAGATTTGCATGTACTCAACTAACTTCATCTTATTAAGCATAAATAACCTGTATTTTTCTTTAGAAACAACTGAACGGGTTTAACAGAATGTGTAATTGTAAGTTTCGAAGGAAGCATCAAGATACAATCAATTTAACACATCAAAGCGAGGGTGCTGATCACATGTGTTTTTTCAAGGGAAAGTGTAAAACAAAAACCAACCCAAGACCCTTTGGCTCTTCTCTACCACACAGAGGGTCCCGGTCCTGATTCAGAAGGGGCTTCCCAGATGCTCTGAGGCTCCTCTCAGTCCCAAGGGAAGTTGGGGGGCCTTGACCTGGAAGATTGAGGTGCTGACAGCCAGAGATGCCTTTGTGAAGAGAAGCTTTTCTGAGGCACCTGTGACAAGGATCATGCTGGGATCCCTCTCCAGGGACAGTGAACGGTCACTCTCCTGTGTCCAGGCCAAGGCAGAGGGAGGTTCACCAGCCGAAAAACTCCTAACAAGGCAGGCAGGCAGGCTTGTGGACTGTGGCCTGATCCTCACCCAAGAACGCGAGAGACCCAGAGAGACGGGCTGCCTCCTGCTGCACAGGGTGGGGCCGGGACCACCTTGACCTTAGAGTCAGCCACAGCAAAAGGCTCGTGTCACCAGGGAGAGCCCACTGGGGTCGGTCCAAATCCTTCCCAAACGGCCACCTGGAAAGGCAAAGCGGTCCCCATAGAAAAGGTCTGTGGCAGGCGTCATCCAGATACCAGGGGCAGTGGCCAGGGAAGCAATCGCATGGTGCACAGCATGGAAATGAGGAGACGTTCCAGCCAGCGGCTCTGAAGAGCCCAGGAGACCGTGTTCCACCATGGCCCGGCACACGGCACCAACCCGGCAGCTCAGAACAACACGGAGCCATCAGCCCGGCACACGGCACCAACCCAGCAGCTCAGAACAACACGGAGCCATCAGCCCGGGTGGCTCAGGCTCTCCTGAGGCTGGATCAAGGCAGGCTGCACTCCCATCCCAGGCCTGGGCTCCTCTTCAGCATTCGCCTGCACCGTCAGCAGAATTCAGTCCCTTGCTATTGCAGGGCTGGGGTCCCTGGTTCCTTGCCATGTGGCCCACTCCCCTCCCCACGATGTGGCTCATTTCTTCGTAGCCAGCAGGAGGGTGTCTGAGGCTGCTGCATGTCCGCCCTGAAGACTCACCTGATTAGACCCTTCTCATGAACTGATCGGGGATGTAACTCCATCTGCCAAATCCCACTGAATGTGCCCTAATGTGAGGAGAATCCATCTGACCACATCCCAGTCCCACCCCACCCAGGAAAGGAGACCACCCAGGGTGTGCACATTTGGGGGTGGGGTCTTGGGGACGGTCTCAGAGTCTGCCTCACACACAGTGGGAACCCCAGGAGGAGGCTGCTGTGGACACGGACCCCCACGGGCACCGGCTCTCTAGAATGTTGCCGGGGGCACAGTGTTCCTTCTCCTGGGGAGCTGGATCTGGGCTAAAGGACAGAGTCAGGAAGGCGGGGATGTGAGGCTGGAATGACAGGTGGGCGCATCCACTCTCAGCACCTCGTAAACGCACCTTTACAAACTCTGTATATACATTTAAGATAACACTAACAAATATTTGCAAAAAGCTGACAATGAATTTCTGACTAAAATCCCCCCCAAACCCCAAAACACCATAGGATTTGCTGCTGGGTTTTTAAGTGTTAGGTTCATTTAAAAGAGTAGAAACTACATTGGGCTCAGATAAAAAAGACAGAACTAAACATTCCAAATATGGCTTTTGTGTCTGATGCCATATTATTCTGGTCCCTTTTTTGTAGTGTGTAAGCTTCTACCTGGATGACACAGACAAGGACTGCTGAGGATTTCAAGCAGGTGCCATGTTCCAGGACATGAAGCCTAGCAAGTCAGTTGCATCTCTGAAAACAGATCACATTTGCGGTTTAAATAAACAAACAACCCCGTAGGACCACTCAGTGCAGATACGAGATATGCAGACCAGCCCTTCCAAGGCCCTGCAGGAGAAAGACATGTAAAAGGCATATGCTATTAAGCAACATTATACGACGAGGGTACGAGGTCATGCTACACAAATGTCAAAAAAAAAAAATAAATAAAGTCTGTTTTAGGAGATTTTCTAGAATCATGTATAGACAATGTTCCACTTTCAAGGGTCTGCCTGGATAGCAGGAGAGGTCCTTTGGTTCTAGAAAACAGCAAGGCTACAGGCTAGTAGAGAATTACCCAGCTTGTCCAGATAGCAAGAAGTCAGCCTGGCCAGTCACTGCTAAAAAGCAAGGAGAATGGAACGCCACAGCATTTATCACCTTAAACAAAAGAAACAGATGGGAAATATTTTCCAGTTTTCAAAATACTGCTTTAGGGGAAAAACGATACAAACGTGATCAACAAGTAGCATTTGTTAAGTGAGAGCTTCAGGCGAATTATTTCACCACAACCCTGCAAAGTAAGCATCAGTGTCCTCAGCCCACCTGCAGAAGGAGACTGGGCACTGCATGTTCAGCCACTTGCCATGGAGACAAAACCAAGTCTTGGAGCAGATTACCCGCCGGCCTCAGAGAAAACAGAGATGGCTACTAGATGTCAAATTACAGGGCCAGTAATGACTATTACTTTTTATAATTTGCCTATTTTTCCATATATCTCATCCTCATCTTATGGGAGTGCCCATATTTAAGATAATTTTGGCCGGGCGCGGTGGCTCAAGCCTGTAATCCCAGCACTTTGGGAGGCCGAGACGGGTGGATCATGAGGTCAGGAGATCGAGACCATCCTGGCTAACACGGTGAAACCCCGTCTCTACTAAAAAATACCAAAAAACTAGCTGGGCGTGGTGGCGGGCGCCTGTAGTCCCAGCTACTGGGCAGGCTGAGGCAGGAGAATGGTGTAAACCCGGGAGGCGGAGCTTGCTGTGAGCCAAGATCTGGCCACTGCACTCCAGCCTGGGCGACAGAGCGAGACTCCGTCTCAAAAAAAAAAAAAAAAAAGATAATTTTTGTATGCCAAGACAGAGCAAGTCAGCAACAGGGCTGAGAGAAAGCTCACATGACTCCTCGTCACGTGCTCATGGAACAGACCCCATGACAACTTCAGTTTCCAAATCAAATGCAGCAACTGCTCCCTTCTCCCTCCTCACGTCACTCACATCATAAAAGAGAGCAGTGACAGAAGATGACTGTCATTTTGTGGGTTTGCACCGCCTCCCAGGCCACCTCACTGGCAATCCATCCAGCAGAGGTACTCAGAGGACATCAATAAGGCAACCTGTCACACTTTCAGTGCTCCTGGGTTGTTTTGCTCTATCCCATCTCTAATGAGAACAAGCGCAAAAGCTCCTAATGACTCCAGATCTTCCATAACAGGCTGATTTTTACACCTGTAGCGAATCACAAAATAGTCTAATCATGTAAATATGCTTAACAAGAAGGTAATTAATCTTCTCAACCAAATTTTGCAAACAAATATTCACAGTTAAGACAGAACAATTCCCAAGTGTGCACGTCCTCAGAGCTTGCAAAGCCAGGCTGCACGAGTGCCAGCGATCAACATCGGTTGGGTCGGCATCTCTGCCAAACTGCCCTGCATGGGACATACGTGTTCCACAAGCTGCTAATGGGTCTTTTTCTAAAAACAAAAAAGAACTCCAAGGCTACCACATAGGGAGACTGACTCATTAAGCAAAGTCTAACGGGCTTTCTGACTCTGCAGGGCATTCACTAGGCTACCTCCAATGACAAGTCTCTAGGAAGACGAATTCCAGGGACCTAGGGTGCTGAGGGTGGGGACGTCGTCTCCGACAGCAACATCCCTTGCATTCTCTGACAAGGACTTTCCTGTCCTGTCTTCTTAATCTCATGTGAATGTGAGGGCATTTTTTTTTTTTTAGACAGAGTCTCACTCTGATGCCCAGGCTGAAGTGCAGTGGCACAATCACGGCTCACCGCAGCCCCTAACTCCCAGGCTCAGGTGATCTTCCTGCCTCAGCCTCCTGAGTGGGTAGGACCACAGGTGCCTGCCACCATGCCCAGCTAATTTTTAAATTTTCAGTAGAGACGAGGTCTCCCTATGTTGCCCAGGCTTGTCGCGAACTCCTGGGCTCAAGAGATCCTCCCATCTTAGCTTCCCAAAGTGCCGGAATTATAGGTGTGAGACACTGTGCCCAGTGGGTGGGTATTTTTAAGCTGTTCCCTCTAAGTCTCCCATCCGAAAGAACAGCTGCCCCAAGCACTTCCTGCGTGGACATTCCAGGCAGCTGGGCCGTGTACACGATGTCCTCCTGCTGTCTGAATATGGCACTTCCTTTGTCAAGAGACATCTATTAATATCTCAGCAAACAGAGCACTAAAGATATGTAAAGTACAGTTTAGGAAGAATCACCCTAGAGCCTTGAGGGTGATGGTTATTCTATACCCCACTGCTATTATTCAAGGTTCTCGTTCCTCTCAGTCAGAGGATGCCAACAGGGCCAACTTGCGGGGGAAGCTAAAGACAGGCTTTAGCGGACTTGGGAAGCTGCCTCCAACTAAACAGGATGGTCTTGATCTCCTGACCTCGTGAACCGCCCGGCTCGGCCTCCCAAAGTGCTGGGAGAAAATTCAGCTCATCCCCATGAATTCTGCTGAAGAATTACCAGCAACATTTCATTGCCCAAGCTCCTAACAAGTGTGAGATAAAAAAGAACCGGCAAATTACAGGGTCTATAAAGGATTCTTATGGTTGAGAAAATTCCTTGTTCTCAAGGGCACACACAGGTCTACCCTCTTTTTCACGTGTACTCATTACCTAAATGCACCTGTAGTTAGTGCACATTTTACATAGCAAATTCCAAGCATGTTTTAAGCTTTAAGCTTTTGTACTTAACAGCATAGACTTGAGGCAACAGGACTTAGTTATAAAACATCCTCAGGAGATTCGAAACTCATGAAAATGAAAAATCAGTATGAGCTGGTAAACCAGTGCTTTTGGGGTATTTACCTGAGATAACATGAGGTATGGTGGAAAATTTCATTTCTACTAACTTTTTTGTTTTTTGGAGATGGACTCTCACGCCGTTGCCCAGGCTGAAGTGCAGGGGTGTGATCTTGGCTCACTGCAACCTCCACCTCCTGTGTTCAAGCAATTCTCATGCCTTGGCCTCCTGAGTAGCTGGGACTACAGGTGCATGCAACCACACCCTGCTAATTTTTTTGTATTTTTTTAATAGGGCCAGGGTTTCACCATGTTGCCCAGGCTGGTCTCGAACTCCTGAGCTCAGTCAATCTGCCTGCCTCGGCCTTCCAAAATGCTAGGATTATAGGCATGAGCCACCATGACTGGCCCATTTCTGCCAACCTTTGGAAGTTGCCATGTCTTTTTAGAAAAGGAAAGCATCCCCCTGGGGAAATCAATGAAAAGAAGGGAAACCCAAGGCAGACAGGGAAAGAGCTGACCCCAGCTCCCCGGCTCCCGCCAGAACACCAGGGGGAGCCACGCAGGTTGATGCCACATGTTTCTGAAACTAACTAGAGGGATGGTGAGTTTCATGTGTGGCAACAGTGAGTGAGATCCCCAGGGGAACCTTCGCTGGAAACAACTAAAGGGCTGGATAAAACAATAATCTTTAAAATGACAGTAAGAAAAAGTCAGCAGTACTTGGAGCCCATGAGCTAAGGAACGCAGGAACTTAGAGAGTTCACTGAGCACACGGAAGCTTTCCACCTCAAAAGTATTTGCCAAAGTAATGAATCTGAGCTTCCATTTTAATACACTCTTGCAGCTAGCAGACGGGAGACAAAGCCCAGGGCACCTCCACGGTGGGGACCCCGTAACGAACACCGCTGCTGGAGAAAGCTGGGCCTTCACCAAATTACATCCTCCATAGCATGGTGAACCAGGAATAAATCCATCCCCAAGGCCCACCCTACCCTAGCGGCCTGCAAGGAAAATTACCAGTCTTGAGAGGATGGGAACAACAATTTCCACCCATGAGAATTTGTAACTGTACGTCTGCCCATAAGGAGATTTATAAACTAAAACCATACTCTCTGGGTGAGTCAAAAACACCGAAGCCAGTAATAGAAAAGAGTCAAAGCTGGGGATGTTTCCAAGACATCTAGCGCATATAAATGCACGGATCCCCCGGAGAAACCCACCTTCAGCCTAGGCCAAGAGTTTCCACAGATGTACTTCTAAGAATTATAAGCTCACTTTGTTTTAAAAAAAATCACAAAACAAACAAGAAACAAGGCACCATGAGTGAGATCCAGCATAAACACGGGACGTTTAACGAGACTTGCAAAGACTTCAGAGGTGGGAAATACCAGATGAGTGGGTAAAATTAAGTATGTTTAATAGCTTAAAAAGAAAAGAAGACATTGGAAACTTTGTATAAGGAGAAAGACAACTTTCTAAAAGGACCAATCCCATTTGAAAAGAAAAGACACAACTTCTGGAATGAAAAACAGAATACGTGAAGCACAGACCTACTGGATGGATCTAAGAATACCAGACACAGCTGAGGAGGGAACTAACGACTGTAGGAAGTTACCCAGAATGTGAAAGCAGAGAGACAGGAAATGCAGAAGAGAGAGAAGGAGCACAGAGGACAGAGTGGGAAGGTCTAACCCACAACTCATCACACGGGGAGGATAACAAGACCAAGGCGGAGGCAGTGTTTGAGAAGATCTTGAAAATCTGTGAGTTTTCCAGAAATGCTGAAAGACACCAACCCACAGATCGGAATCTCACAAAATAACGAACAGGACAAAAAGAAAAGCAAGTCATGCCCAGACATGTTATAAGAACAGAATGTCATATAAAGACCTAAAGGTAGCTAGAGGGAAATACTCCCCACCTGCAGGCCTCAACAACTGCAAACCGCACTCCTTCCAGGGACCCACGTGTGCCTCCAGGACCACACTGCTTACATGGAAGCCAGGCATTCGCGGGCGGCCCTCCTGGAACACAGGGACCGCACCTCACCGGTGGCCCCCAGAGACATTCAGACATCTAAGGAAGCCCCACCAGCGGACTCCATAACCCACAGGCAACCGGGAAGCTCTTTCCAAAACAGAGCGACCTCTGGTTCCTCGGGACCGCGTGGAGGGAAAACCACATCATTACTCATGTGTGTCGTGCACGGGGAGTCATCCAGTTAGAGAAACAAGATGTGTCTGTGTCAGGGAAGTAAAAGACGACAGGAACATGCTTCTGCTGGAACTGGGTAGTGGGGACATAAGCATCCACTGGATTCTGATGATTCTTAATACTTCACACATAGGTTACACATATTTGCTTGTATCAACTCAGTATTTAATAAACCTTTTTTACAAGAGATGCCAGGCCAGGTGCAATGGCTCACATCTGTAATCCTGGCACTCTGAGAGCCCAAGGTGGAAGGATCGCTTGAGTCCAGGAGTTCAAGGCCAGCCTAGGCAACACAGCCAGACTCTGTCTCTGTAGAAAAATCAAACAATTAGCCGGGTGTGGTAGCATGTGCCTGCAGTCCCAGATATTCGAGAGGCTGAGGCGAAAAGATCACTTGAGCTTAGGAGTTTGAGGCTGCAGAGAGGTAGGATTGTGCCACTGCACTCCAGCCTGGGGAAGAGAGCAAGACCCTGTCTCAAAATAAATCCACAAATGAAATGAAACGAAGGGATGCCAGCTGCCTGAGGAACATGGGCTGATGCAAGGCCACTCTCCTTCAGAGAAGGTGCCATCAGGAAGCATTGTGAAAGGCTTCTTCTCCAAATGAATTGCCATTATCCAGGGTAACAAACCTAAACACCTTTATATGACCTTATCCAGAATTTATAAAACTTTTTAGGACTGAAATACATTGATGCTCTGAGACACTGATCCCTGAATCAAAAATAGTGTCCATTTGAAGAGCCACACTGTGGGTTTTTAGAAACAAAATTTCAAATGCCACCCTAGCAATAAAGAGCCACACAATGTACACACATTGGTGAAGGAGGGCGCTATCAGAGTCCTCAGGTCTCTCCACGTCACACCCTCCCCCACGGCCTCACAGGCACAGGTGTCCCCTGGATCTGCACTGCGCCACCAAGGTGACATCTGAACAAAGACGGGCATGTGCTGGCTACATGGGGCTAGAACTTTCTGTAGGGTGCAAGGGCTCCTCTAGAACATCAGAAGAGATTGTTCACGGCTTCACTGCTGCTGTAAAGTGCCGTAAAAACCTCATCAGAAGTTTGTTACTGTCACATGTATTTGCAACACCCTCACTTTTTCTACATTCGATTTTGGATGCAGGTAAGAGGGGGATATGTAAATAAAACCTTTATATGGTCCGAAGACCCACAGTTCTTTTTTCTCACACATGGAGACTTTTAGGAATCAAAACATTTCAGCTTAGTCCGGGTACAATAGTTCAGGCCTGTAATCCCAGTGCTTTGGGAGGCCAAGTCGGGTGGATCACTTGAAGCCAGGAGTTCAAGACCAGTGTGAGCAACACGGTAAGATCCCGTCTTTACAAAAAAAATTTTTTAATTAGCCAAGCATGGTGGCATGTGCCTACAGTCACAGCTACTCGGGAAGCTGAGGTGGGAGGATCCCTTGAGGCCAGGAATTCAGAGCTGTAGTCAGCTATCACTGTGGCACTGCACTCCAGCCTGGGTGACACAGAAAGACACTGACTCAAACAAAACAAAACATTTCAGGTTGCTTAAGAAACTCCCCATAAAATGCAAAAAAATGCCTCAAGCAGTAGTGATCTTAATATAATTTAGAAATGCTTCAGCTCTACAAATCTTGTCATTGTCTGACTTATTTATTAGATCCTTAAAAAGGTAAAATAAAGAACCATTGTTAAATGATGAAACATAAACACTTGAATTTGTAAGCCTACTGAGATTCCTTCAGGAGGTTGGCAAAACAGGAGGAATCTTTCACCAGTGCTATACATCTGATCAATCGCTTGCATTACATGACAATTTAGCATTTGCTCATCTGTGTTGGTGTCTATGTGCTTTAGATTTTGTTTTTGTTTTTTAAGACAACTGTCCGATAACCATAAGCCATCTAGGACGATCTGGCTTCAAAGTTACATTCAAAGTGACATGTAAGAACCACCACCACTCCTTGTTTATCTCCTGTCCTTTGCTGTGTATTTCGAAGCTTTTCAAAAAGCAAAGTCAGAAATACTCATCCTTCCTACCCTCATGCCTATAGGCAGCTCACCAAGGATTTTGTTTTCTTTGAAACCAATGTAATAACAGAGGTAGGCAGAAGAAAGAATGCACGCCAGTGTTGTGCACAAGGAAGGCTTGTTCGGGAGACCAACAGAACCCAAGCCTATCGAGCCCACAGGCTCCACCGCTTACATCCGTCTTCTCTAAAGGCTGATGCTTTAACAGTTATGTAATCCAGTTACTTCATAACCATTTCAATATAGCAAAAATGTCCACAAAGAAAAAGAGTTGCCCACCCACCCAAATACCTTCCATGCTTTGCCCACGGTGGTAACGTGGCAAGAAGTGAAAGAGAAGAGGGGCTGGGGGTGGGAGAACATGCCCTTCAGTGAAAGCATGGAGAGAGCTTGAAAGAGCCTCTGTCTACAGCTTGCTCACCTACAAACAGTGTAAGGTGGGTTTGAGCAGAGACACTGAACTTACAGCTCTCACCTGTGCACCAGAACGTTTGCAGAGGCTGGACAGCAACACCAGCCTAGGCTTCACTAGGGCTTATGCATGAGCTTAGCTCATCAAGCTGCATTGCATTAAGCCTGCGATCCTGGGATGCGCTCTGAGACACAGCTGTGCTTCTAGACACAGCTAGAAGTTATAAGACCAAGTGAACCCACGGCTTCTTTAAATAAATATACATATAGACACAAATATGTAACTTAAATAGTCTAAAGACTGTGTAACCAGAGAGGGATACCACGGCTATGATGTCAGCCTTTCCCATTACCTCGTCTGTCTCTATTTGGCCCTAGAATCCTGGCTCACCTGTCAGCGAGGCCCACCTGGCTCAGACAGCCATGGTCAGTTAAACAAGAGTGGGTTATTTAACTCTGAGCTTTATAAATGGAGGAAGGAAGGAAATGGAATCGATATCTGTCATGTATTTATTATATACTAGACACTGTGCTAGGTGATTTATTTGTATTCATCTAACTTCCACAGTAATTATGTGAAATTGGTTGATTATCTCATTGCAGAGAGGAGAAAACTGAGGTTTAAAGAAACAGTTAACTCTTCCAAGGTCACAGTTCACGGAGGGAGTCAGGATTGAATCCGGGACTTTAGCCCTCCATGGGTTGTTAAGGATTCCTTGAAAATGGGTGGGCTCCTACTATGGAAAAAGACCTACATACAATTTACTAGAAGTTAGTACAAGACTTAACATGGACAACAAAGTACAAATGAAATACAACAATCATTTCCAGTCTCTTCAACTTCTCGGCAAGAGACAAAAGTCTGCTGGGACTGTATGGATCACGCTCTCTCCAGCACCCTCATCTCCCGAATTGACCCGTAACGGTGTGCTATGGCCCTTGTAGCCGAAAAAACAGACATTACTTTCTGCTGAAAATTCTCAGGATGTCTATCTGAATTTCTCCAAGTTCTGACTTTGAATCAGAGTCTTCATCAACAAGATCTCTAAACACTTTTACACGTTTCAAGCTTTAAAAGACTGGCTAAGTGTACCAGGGTAGGACCCACCTTTTACACCGTTAACTTGGCCTGACAGGTGTTCCATGAGTAACTTCTAACACGCTCTCATGAAATCAAAGCCCAACATAGGTTCAAGGCTTGGGGCGCTGGTGATTTCAACATAGCAAGAAAATTCAGCAAAAGCTCTGAAAGCTCACAATAAAGAGACTGATGAAGACGATGAAGGTGGAAGCTTGTGAGGACCTGTCCGCTCCTAAAATCCGCGGATCCAGCTCCCCACAGGATCCCCAAGAAGAAGATGTGAAGCTCCTGAAGTTTACATTTTCCCTAACAAAAGAAGGGAAAAAAACATGTCATTTAATTACTTAACTATATAAGCATGGCCAAAAAATGTCCATGGAGACACAAAGTTGCCCACCCACAAAAACATCTTGTGTTTAGCCCACAGTGGTAACACGGAAAATGTGACTTGCTTACTGCTCGCTAAATGTGTTCCGAAGCAGCAGACAGCTCAGATTACAGAAACTGGTACGAGGCTGTCTGTAAACCTGGAGGCAGTAAGGGTGCAGAGTGTATTACAGTGAGGGCTGGCCAGGCTCTGTCACCTTTCAGGGCAGCTCTGTGACCCGGGGCAAGTGCCACCCAGAACAAAACAAACTGCAATGCGGGGCAGGCTGGATGACACGATCGTCAGACTGTGCACACTGATGGAGCTTATGTAACGTGCAAGACCCTGTTTTGGGGCTGACCCTCCAGGCAGTTCAGACCCTTGTTCGTTTAAAGGAATTGCTGCTAAGCAACTAGCATCTGTGGCCAAACTTGATCCTCTGCACTGTCATTCGATAATTCAGAGACAATCTCTGAAGTCCAAAAGGCAATGAGAGAAGACAGGATAGGGTAACATATAAAAAAGCCAAAAAATTTTACTTTTCAGTGTAAGTCATCTCCACTGCCAAATTTATTTTCAAGCAAAATGTAAAATCCCAACATATTCCAGCCAATTGGAATTTGACCAGTAATACCCAGGACACTATCAGAACGTAGTGATCCCAAAAGTACAGGTGGAAATGTTAAGGTTAAACATAAATGCAATTAGAGTTAGAGGAGGGAGGAGGCAGAATATCTGGAAAAATCAATCTCTAATTTTCTCAAATTAAATGCAGTAGTCATTAGTTCTCTAAAGCTCAAGGAAGAATTGATCAAGTCCATTTAACTTGGGAACTGTGAACTACATAAAATTACTCAACGAATCCAAGGAAGTAAACATCCAGAATGGGAACATCAAAAGCAGCAAAACTGTTCGGAATATATGTCCAAAAGCATTAAGGTTTGAAAAGAACTCAACACCCACAGTGTAAGCACACAACCTTTTCCACTCCAGAAGCTTACGGTGAGCACCTCACAAAACCACAAGGGACATTCCTGTTTTGAGAATATTTCTTACAAAGTTGTCCCTGTAGGAAACAAGGCCACAGATGACTGAGTGACTACAGCTATGTCGGGTTTTAGGAAGATCATTCCCGTATCATGACTCTGGTGGAGATTTATTTCAGTCAGGTACTTCATGCCACAACAGACGTGTGGTTGAGGGGTTAAAATAATGGCATAGCTAAAATATGGCCACATTTTCTTACTCAGCCTGTATCTACCCTGTAGGGCCAGCATGAGACACAACCATGAAAAGGAACGGGAAGGAAATTACATTTAAAAACAAAACACCATGTTTTGCCTTCCAACCTGACTTAGATATAACTGAGCAACGCAAGCGCTCGTTAGAAACTTAATTTCTATGCACAAAGAAATGTCAACTATATACATCAGCTGTCATTGGATGTACAACCCAGATGTTGCACATCTTTCTAGTTCCCAGAACATGCCCCATGCCAGTGACACTAAAAATACATTTCTTGTGTGTTTCCTCATACAGTCTGATTTGGGGGCACTAAGTTGAGCAAACAGAGAGGAGGCCAAGGTCTTCTCTTTGTTTTAGGTCTGGGGAGTTTTACTGCTGAGAGCCAGTGCTTCTTGGCCCAGTGTGCCCGAGGGAGAACCAACGCTGGGGCTGTTCCAGCACCTGTACCCAGGCCCTCGCCTTTCCTACTGGGGGGCCAGAAACAATCACTGCCTTTCTCATCCCTGCCCACTCAAGTCAGTCCTCGAGGGAAATTTCTACCCATCAGAAAAAGATTACAGAATTTATGACACATACTTCCTTTCTTTACTGACACTTTTCAAAGAATATGCCCATTTTCTATTAATAGTGCACTGATAACCTGTGTGATTATTTATTTATTTAGAGATGGAGTCTTGCTGTGTCACCCGGGCTGGAGCGCAGTGGCACGGTCTCGGCTCACTGCAACCTCCTTCTCCCAGGGTCAAGCGATTCTCCCGCCTCAGCCTCCAGAGTAGCTGGGATTACAGGCGTGCGCCACCACGCCTAGCTAATTTTTGTATTTTTAGTAGAGACGGCTGGTCTTGAACTCCTGACCTCATGATCCGCCTGCCTCAGTCTCCCAAAGTGCTGGGATTACAGGTGTGAGCCACTGTGCATGGCCCTGTGTGATTATTTTTGAGCACGTTTTGCCTTCCCTTTTCAGAAACAGGATTGAAAGCTCAGTGGAGAGAGACCTTCTGAGCAGGTCCGGTTTTCTCCTCTTCCTTCCACAGGCTGCAGTTGGGCCACTCCTCACAGATCCTGTGTGTGAGAACACAAATTCCATGACTTCTATGGGTGACCTAATCCAGGCTTGAAGAATGTTGCTCCCAGAAATCACTGCCGTTCTCCTAACTTCCATGTGTTCGCTTTTCTTTGGAAGATCTGAATTTAATTCCATTTTTTTCCCAAGCAGACGAAAAGATCACTTGAGCACCATCTCCACTATCTTCCTGTTTTGTTTTGTTTTGTTTTGTTTGGAAGTTTCCCTCTTACTCCTCACCCCAGCCGCATTAATCCTCTCCACGCTTTCAGCTGTGTCTCCCTCAGCCCCAGGCACATGAATCCTCTCCATGCTTTCAGCCGTATCTTCCTCCGCCCCAGGCAGTGCCTCTCTGTTCCCACACTCTGCAGTGGAGACAGCCTGTCCGTCACCAGCCCTGGCTGGGAACCTTAACCAGTGTTGACACTGTCATTCCGCACCAGGAAGGCCAACCCAGCTGATCTTCGCCTTTCCTCATATTTTCAAAGACGATTTTTTTTATTTCAATACTTTGGGGGTACAAGTGGCTTTAATTATATGGGTGGGTTCTACAGCCATGAATTCTGAGATTTTAGTGCACCCATCACACAAGCAGTGTATGCTGTTCCCAATATGTCATCTTTTATCCCTCACCCCCTCCCAACATTTCCCCCAACTCTCCAAAGTCCATTATATCAAAGATGATTTTTAATCATATTGACGACTTTCTTTGGAACTCTCTCTAAAGGACTCCTGCATCATAGAACCAAATAGTCTTAGAGCTAGAAAAGACTTTGTGAAGGTCGTTCAGCCTTGTACAGAAGAGAAACTGAGGTTCCAGGAGGCTGCATGACATGAAGAAAGTCTCCAAGCTGACTCCCGGGATTCAGCTAAAATCATAGGTCCCCATTCCCACAAACACATCTTACCTCTTCCATTCCAGATCTAACCAGGGAGAGGCTATCCCCACTTCACACAGTTCAGATACAAAAACATTTCAGTTACCATGACTTAGTTCAATAACACCTGCCTCTGAACAAGACGGTTCACACTTCAGTTACCACGGCACAGACATACTCAGAGACACTGCAGATTCAGTTCCAGGCCGCCAAAATAAAGTGAATACTGCAACCAAGTGAGTCACACAGATTCTTCCGCTTCCCGGTGCATATAAAAGTTAGGTTTCCACTAGACTGTAGTCTCTCTAGTGTGTGACAGCATTAAGTCTAAAAAAGGTACATATCTTAAATCAAAGATACCTCATTACTAAAAAATGCTACTGATCACCTGAGCCGTCACTCTGTTGTAATCTTTTTCCTGTTGGAGGGTCTTGCCTCAATGTTGACAGCTGGTGAATGATCACAGTGGTGGTTGCTGAAGGCTGGGGTAGCTGTGGCAATTTCTTAAAATAAGAAAACAATGAAGAGTGCCTCCCTGACTGACTCTTCCTTTGACAAAAGATTTCTCTGTACACGCAATGCTGTTTTGATAGCATTCGATCCACAGCAGAACTTCTTTCAAAATTGAAGTCAATCCTCTCAAGCTCTACCAACACTCTAACAACTACGTTTATGAAATATTCTAAATCCTTTGTTATCATTTCAACAATAGTCAGAGCATTTTCACCAGGAGCAGATGTTATCTTAGGAAACCACTTACTTCGCTTATCCATAAGAAGCAACTCCTTATCCACTCAAGTTTGATCATGAGGTTGCAGCAATTCAGTCACATCTTTGGGCTCCACTTCTAATTTTAGTTTTCTTGCTATTTCCAACTTATTTGCAGTTAGTTCCTCACTGAAGTCTTAAATCCCTCAAAGTCATCCAGGAGGGTTGGCATTCAATTCTTCCAAACACCTGTTGTGTTTCTGTTGTTGTCTTTGAGACAGGGTTTTGCTTTGTTGCCAAGGCTGGAGTGCAGTGGCGTGATCATGGCTGACTACAGTCTCGACCTCCTGGGCATAAGTGATCTTCCCACTTCAGCCTCCTGAGCAGCTGGCACCATAGGTGCACACCATGAAGCCTGGCTGTTTCTGTTTTTAAATTTTGTGTAGAGATGGTGTCTCCCTATGTTGCCAAAGCTAGTCTTGAACTCCTGGGCTGAGGCGATCCTCCAGCCTCAGCTTCCTAAAGTGCTAGAATTACAGGCATGAGCCACTGTGCCTGGCTGACGCTGATATTTTGACCTTCTTTCATGAATCATGAATGTTCTTAATGGCATCTAGAATGAGGAATCCTTTTCAGAAGGTTTTCAATTTACTTTGCCCAGATCCATCAGAAGGATCACTATTTATGGCAGCTATATCCTTAGGAAATGTATTTGTTAAAGAGTAAGACTTAAAAGTAAAAACTGCTCCTCGATCTATGGCTGCAGAGTGGGTGTTGTGTTAGCAGGCACGAAAATAACATTAGCCTCCCGGTATGTCTCTATCAGAGCTCTTGGTGACCAGGTGCACTGTCAGTGAGCAGTCATACTTGGAAAGGAATCTTTTTTTTCTGAGCAGTAGGTCTCAACAGTGGGCTAAAAATACATCTACGGATCTATTTTAGATCTGCTGTCATCCAGTTTTGTTGTTCTATTTCTAGAGCACAGGCAGTGTAGATTTAGCATGATTCTTTAGGACCCTAGGATTTTCGGAATGGGAAATGAGCATTGGCTTCAATTTAAAGTCACCAGCTGCATTAGCCCCTAATGAGAAATTGTCCTTTGAAGCTTTGAGGCCAGGCATTGACCTCCCTAGCTATGAAAATCCTACATGGCATCTTCTTCCAATAGAATTCCAATAGAAAATCCTATATGGCATGTTATTCCATCTACACTGAAAATCTGCTGTTTAGTGCAGCCACCTTCATCAGTGATCTTAGCTAGAGTTTCTGGATAACCTGCCGCAGCTTCTACCCCAGCACCTGTTGCTTTACCCTGCACTTTAATGGTATATGGATGTTTTCTTTCATTGAACCTCATAAACCCATCTCTGCTAGCTTCCAACTTTTCTCCTGCAGCTTCCTCACCTCTCTCAGCCTTCATAGAATTGAAGTGAGTTAGGATCTTGCTCTAGATTAGGCTTTGGCTTAAGGGAATGTTGTGGCTGGTTTGACCTTCTATCCAGACCACTTAAACTTTCTCCATGTCAACAACAAGGCTATTTTGCTTTCTTATCATTTGTGTGTTCACTGGAGTAGCACTTCAAGAACTTTTCCTGTGCATTCATAACTTGGCTAACTGTTTGGCACGAGAGGCCTAGCTTTCAGACTATCAGGCTTCCAACCTGCCTTCCTCACTAGGTTTAATCATCTTGAACTTTTGACTTAAAGTGAGAAACGTGCAACTCTTCCTTCCACTTGGAACACACAGAGGCCATTGTAGGGTTATTATTTGTCCTAATTTCAATATTCTTGGGTCCTGGAGAATTAGGGGGGTCCAAGGAAAGGAAGAGAAGTGAGAGAACAGCTGGTGGAGCAGCCAGAACACACACAACACTTACTGAGATCACTGTCTTATATGGGTATGGTTGGTGCTTCCCAAAACAACTGCAATAGTAACATCAAAGATCACTGTGTCACATACGCATGCATGTTTAGAGCAGCACAATTCACAATTGCAAAGATATGGAACCAACTAAGCGGTCACTGACCAAGGAGTCGATAAAGAAAATGTGGTATATATACACCATGGGACACTACTCAACCATACACGGGAATGAAATAATGTCTTTTTTTTTTTTTTTTTTTGAGACCAAGTCTCGCTCTGTCACCCAGACTGGAGTACAGTGGTGTGATCTCAGCTCACTGCAAGCTCCGCCTCCCGGGTTCACGCCATTCTCCCGCCTTAGCCTCCAGAGTAGCTGGGACTACAGGCGCCCGCCACCACACCTGGCTAATTTTTTGTATTTTTAGTAGAGATGGGGTTTGACTGTGTTAGCCAGGATGGTCTCGATCTCCTGACCTCGCGATCCACCCACCTCGGCCTCCCAAAGTGCTGGGATTCCAGGTGTGAGCCACCACACTGGCGAAATAATGTCTTTTGCAGCAACTTGGATGGAGGCCATTGTTCCAAGTGGAGTATCTCAGGAACGAAAAACTAAGTATCATATGTTCTCACTTACAAGTGGGAGCTAAGTTATGAAGATGCAAAGGCATAAGAATGATATAATGGACCATGGGGACTTGGTGGGGAAGCTGAGAAGAGGGTGAGAGAAACGAGACTAAATATCGGGTACAGTGTACACTGCTCAGGTGATGAGTGCACCCAAATCTCGGAAATCACCACCGAAGAACTTATCCATGTAACCAAAACCACCTCTTCCTCCAAAAACCTATTGAAATAAAAATGTTAAAAATTAAAATTAAAAAAAATTTTAAAAAGATCACCGTCACAGATCACCATAACATATAATAAGAAATTGAAAATATCGCCAAGAATTGCCAAAACGTGGCACAGAGACATGAAACACGCCCATGCTACTGAGAAGATGGCACTGAGAGACTTGCTCCATGTGAGGTTGTCATAGACTTTCTATTTGTAAAAGACACAGTATCTGTGAAGCGCGGTACAGCGAGGCGCACCTGTACAGTCACCATCAGAGCCGAAACTGCAGACTTCACGGCTCGCGCTTCAGCCATGCAGGTCACCACGCAAATGACAGAGGAGTGCCATGGTCAGCGGCCGAGCAGGCCACTTCTCTCAAAGTCCACTGGCGACTGGTTACCGTGCAGCTGTTTTTCATGCACAGAATGCAAAGCATGTAGTTGTGTTGGTCCCTGTAACCCATGGGTAAATGTATGTGATGTTTATAAAAACGGGTCATCAAAAGAGGAAAACGACCAATGAAGATAAAAGGGCACCAAAGAAATAAAATGTCCTGCTGGGAGTGAAATCCAAGCCGACCGTAAATGGAGTTACAGAAGAAATGGCTGCCCACGGGACGGCGGCCCGGCTGCAGTGAGGGACTCCTGTCGTGCCCGGGGGAAGGTGAGCTTAGGAGGAAAGTGGCTGTAAGGAAAGGGACAAAGACGGCCTGGAGGAAGCAATGCCGGGAAACAAGTTCACATTAAGGAAACCTGGAGATACTTTACACCGCTGCGAGCACACAGGAGAACAGGCGGGAAGCAGACCCACACCAAGGAGGGAGTGTGACAGCTTGTGCGGCGCAGGAAGGCTGCGCACCCCACACTGCGAGTGACAGGATCAGAGGAGGCGGCACCGCTCAGACCACTCAGGATCAGTCTCACCAAGAAACAGCATGCTTCCATTCTCAAGGTCGCTTGCTAGTGTTTTAAATTACAGTATGCTAAGTAAATACCAGTTCTACTATCACTTGCCATTTCCCTATGCATTTACAATTGATGGTAGAAAAGTTTTTAACGCTGTGACCAAAAATATGCTTAAAGGTCACGGCAGCAATTATAATTTTCCTGCTGACTATTAACATCACTTGTGCGTGGTTTCAATTCACTGGGCCATTTTTATGGTCCCACATTACTGTGCAAAGTGAGTACTGTGAGCATTAGATACACAGCATCATCTCCAGCATCCAAGTACAAAGCTCTGCTGAGTTCTGCTCCTACTGGGACTAGCCTGAAGATCTCCTTTTCTCTGCAGGGAGAATCTAACAGAGGCTTCGCTTGTGGGTAGCCAGCTCCTACTGCCTAGGGGAATTAACAGACATTTTTATAGTTCTTTATTCAGAAGGAATCACCATCTCTTAGGCCCTCACAGTGTTCCTGGGACGGCGCTGGTATATCGTCTGGTGTGGGGACAATGGATGGCAACCCCTGAGATCCCCATCCCCGTCCCCATCCTCATGGCAGTGCTGGAGTCCAGGTCTCCAGACTCACGCCACTCTCTCCAACCATCCCTGTCACTGCAGGTGTCCTCTAGTGGGAAGGTGAAGATTCTTACTAAGGGTGGATATTCCCAAGTCAGAATCCATCACACACAGCAAGGACAGTAGTGGGGCATGTCTGTGGGAATGGCGGTACAGGGTTATCAGCTAACAGCTGGCGGTATAAGCCACAGCCATACCTCTCTCAGAAGAGAAAATACAGAATGGCTGAGCGGGGTGGTTCTTTCACACCTGTAATCCCAGCACTTTGGGAAGCCGAAGTGGGCAGATCACCTGAGGTGAGGAGTTTGAGTCCAGCCTGAACAACATGGTGAAACCCCGTCTCTACTAAAAGTACAAAAAGTAGCCGGGCGTGGTATCACATGCCTGTAATCCCAGCTACTTGGGAGACTGAGGCAGGAGAATCGCTTGAACCCCAGGAGGCGGAGGTTGCAGTGAGCTGAGATGGTGCCATTGCACTCCAGCCTGGGCGACAAAGCGAGACTCTGTCTCAAAAACATAAAATAAAATAAAAATATAGAATGAATGCAATATTCTAGATGGCTTAGTTCTCTCTGAGTTTGCAACTGTTCATCTACAGACCGTGGACACTTTTCTTAAAAGCCATGGTCTTCATCTGGCGAATATGCCACTCAGCACTCATCCATAACTGCGAACTGGAGCAACCAACTCGTGATGCTTTAGGTTGATACAAGTGAGGAGCTGTCTTGTTTGAATTTGGATCTGGTGTCCAAGTCTCTGTTTTTGAGAGGGGAGTATGGCATAGGGTCAACGAACGGCCTTTGGGGCCAGATTGCCTAGCTCAACTCTTGGCTCCACCGTTTACCACTGGTGTGATTCCAGGCGAGGTACGTGACCTGCGCGAGCCTCCCTCCCTCAGCTCTAGGGTGGAGACGGGAATCATGCTAACTTCACAGAGTTGTGGGGAGGACTACACGAGTTCATTGCTACAAAGTGCCTGGCATGTATTAGGTACTATACAAGCCTTGGCTATCATTAGTAATGTTATTGAAGAAATAAATCTTTAAATATAGTATATCCATGTTACATAAAATCTGGAAAATGAAGAACAAATCATCTTACTCTATCGTAACTACTCTCGTAATTACTTCTTGAGTCATTTTTAAATAATTATTTTTTACTTAGTTTTTTTTTTTAAACAAGAGCCAGAGTCTTTCCTTTCTCATCTCCTGCCGGATGCCCAGAATAAAACCGAACTCACTTCAGAAAGGGGCTCCATCCGCGCACACACGCCTGCGCTGCCTGCCTCACCTCTGGCACATCCCACCACTGTGACGATTCCATCTTACACGGGGCCGCTTTCTGCAGGATCCACAGGTCTCCTGCACAGCCAGGAAAGCCCCTTCTGGTCCTCCTTCCTCTTCCCCTTCAGATCTGTTTCCCCTACTTGATATTTAAAGTAGAAACATAGAGAAGATTTTTTCAAAGTCTCCATTCTCATTTAGAATCTTTACGGTAATTTTACTTAGGAGAAGAGACCCTCACACACATCGCAGTTTCTTCAAGCACCTGGCGGCAGGGACCATGCTGCCGGCTGGAAACAATGGCAGGTTGCCAGTATCTGTAGAAAAGGATTTTCAAAGGCTGCACAGAACTGAGATGCTGCTGAAGCAGAAAGTGCTGCACTTTTCAGTGCTGCCATTTCCAACAGTTAGTACCTAGGGCCATCCTCCATGTAACTGAGGAAAAAACCCTGGAGGTAAGTTTAAAAAATTAAATGGCCTTAGTATCCATCTCCACTTTCAGGTGTACATACTTTAAACGTTTTGCCACACATCATCGGTTGATGGTGGCCACAGATAAACCACAAGAGACAGAATTCATGCAGTTGAAACTTGGAATTCCACGTAATACCATCAGCCTCTCAGGTTCATGTTAATACAAGCACATATACCTGACTGATGCCACAAAGTCTGCTCTCTCTTGCCCTTCCTTCTCAAGCCCTTCCTCCCCTAAATTCTTTCTGCTACAGCATATAGCTGCTGTGTGCACTGACCTCCAACAACTGGGATCCTAGCCTGTGGCTGCAGCCAGACTGCTTCAGGAGTGACCGGACGGGTGAGGTTACCCACCAGCTGTGCTCTGAGGATGGCTCAGGAGAAGTCAAAATCCACCCAAAGCACCGAGAAGACCTGTTTCATAGGTGGATCACGCCCATGGGTGTGGCCTGTATGGTCCTCCCGGTGGCGCTCCTGTTTGCTGTCAAACCTGTGCACTTCGGGCAGCTGCGGCCCAAGCTGGCGGAGAGTGGGTGAGAAGCTACAAGGCTCGTCCCTTTGCCACCGGCTGAATGCTACCTTACCTTTTCCCCTACTTATTTTTTTTTCTTCTGAGTTGACAAATAATTAAGAATTTACTAGACAGTCATATTGTACACTTACGAGCTCAGCACACAATTGAAAGGTTTTAAATGACTTGATGCCTCGTATGAACTTCACACACAGAAGTTTGGTAGTATCCATACCAATAATTGGTATTCACTTATGGGTGTGTAAAAGACTTAGTAAATCTTAAACCCAAATAAAAGCATTTTAGAAAAGAGGCATCACAAAATGCATCTGGGCACAGTCCCAAGAGCTGGTGAATCAGTCAGGACCAGTACGGAGGCTACCGGGACAGAATTTTAAAAGATGTGGCACCAGCTGTTAAAAACTAAAGCACTAAGTAGTAAGAGGAACAAAACTGACAGGATGTGAAACGTTAAGTCAGGAGCTACAGAAAACTCAGGAGGCCTGACAATCAGAGCAGCTGATGGTTTTCCGTACCTCACTGCAAAAACTTCCACAATGAGTATTTGCTACTTTGGTGATGGTTCAAAGCCTTCTGTGAATTTGCAGCATTACACAAGATGTTACTTTCTCCCTTCAATTTGCCTATGGCGCCTGCCCGGACTTCTCGGTTGTGTAGGCAGCAATTTCAAAGGGTCTGAAGCCCATGGAGTAAATGCATTTTAAGTGTGATGTTTTCTTCGGTTGAACATATCAAACACGCATTTCTAGCACAATTCCAAATGTTTCAAAATATTATTTTAGTTGCTAAAAATCTGGAAATGAAAGCTCTATTATTACGGAATGCCCCTGTTTTTATCATGCATTAAACCAAACCCACCCCCACCCCGTTCCCTGGCTCTGAGAGAGACGGATGTTCGTGTGTGAGCGAGTGTGGGGCGTCCTGTGCACACACAGGCACGTCATGTTCCTCTTCTCACTCCTGACCCCTCGGGTTTCTGTGGATTATTAGTAACACCCACCCACCTGGCTGGCAGACTTTTCACAACACACCCTACAAGATTCTGCAAAAAATAAAAGCAACACAATTGAAAACACACAATGACAACCTGAGGAGGGAAAGACAAAGAAAGGAAATAACGGTGAGACCCAGACAGAGAGACAGACAGACCGGCCCAAGGACACTGTGTTCCCCAGGGTCTGGGCCAGGCGGCCGTCGGCAGGTACTCAGCCCTTCTCGGCTGCAGACTTGCTTAGCATGGCAATCGGCTGTCTGCCCAGGAGGATGAGGTAATGTCTAGGTTTAATGCCAAAATCTCGCTCACTGGCAGGACACATCGGGTAAATATTTCTACTGCAGGAGACCACATTCATGTGAGGCTGCTGCCAGTTTTATTATTGTTATTACGCTCATTAATATTAATACTCAGTCACTGTACCTATTTAAGATTGAGGAGGAGAAAGGCAAGGTTTTGCTGAAATCATGATAGCAGGTGCAGGAGGAAGAAAGCAGCCCCCGACTCCACCCCCGGGCCTCAATCTCCCCCTAAGAGTCACAGCACCAGCCGTCTGCATTCCCTTCCATCATCTTCAGCTGCACAGAGACCCCTGCAACTTCCTCTCCAGGTGGCTGTAAATCTGGGACCTCGCAGTGACAGTGGGTTTGGGGTGGGCATGAGGGGCTTCAAGGCTCCTTCAAGCTACCTTCATAGTTATAACATTTGAAAACGTAGGAGAATTGACGGGTCAGACTGCCGACGGTTTCTTCTCCCTTCTATAAACCAATTCTAAATTTGCTTCACCATATTTTTGACGACCTGTTTTACGGCCTCACAAACTCCCAGCTGGTTCCCTCGATGATCTTGTCTCTGTGGTTACTGCCAACAATCCAGTCGTGTTGTGGCAAATCATCTTACAGCAGCATTTAAAGAAGCTCAGGGTTTCCTTCCTCTAATGTAGATTTTCTCCATTGTTACTGGAGGAGGCTCTGACATCAGCCTGGTTTCAATTCAAAAGACAGGACGTTTTTCTGGGAGTCAGGAACTGAACGCAGAACTTCCCGCGGGCGTCACAAAGGACCGCCGAAAGGGACAGTCACACACTGCCACGGATGTGGTCTCCTCTCGGAGGAGCAGGGAGTGACGCTGCCCTTCACGGGTGCTGCTCCCAGGAGGGCGGGAAAGCACAACACCGAGCGGCACTTTCAAAACCAGGTTCCTAGGAGCAGCATGAGTTAGGTGTGGACAATAGGAAAGAGCACCTGAGACCCGTCGCTGTCCCGCAGTGAGACAGAGATGCAGCCACACGTCCCGCACGGCCCCACGGGCAGAGGCGGCAACTCCAGAGGAGGGGCTTTGAGAGACCACGCAATGTGCCTGCTGCGAGAAGTCACAAGACAGCTAAATATGTGTGTGTGTGTGTGTGTGTGTGTGTGTGTGTGTGTGTGTATTTTAAGCTTTTTGACTTTTATTATTATAAAGTTCTAGGGTACATGTGCACAACGTGCAGGTTTGTTACACATTCTAGGGTACATGTGCACAACGTGCAGGTTTGTTACACATTCTAGGGTACATGTGCACAACGTGCAGGTTTGTTACACATGTATACATGTGCCATGTTGGTGTACTGCACCCATTAACTCTTCATTTACATTACATATATATTTTTAAAGCCTAACCCTTCCTAAACATTTTTTTAAGACCAAAACATCACATTGTGAGGACTTTCAAGTTATTCCCAACATTTCCAAACGTCAAGTCTTGGGCAACATGTCTGCACCAAACATGTGCTTCTGAATAGGAAACCGAAGTCGCCGTCCACCAGGAAGGTGACGCTCCGGAGGGGAGGAGGAAAGGAAGTGAGACCGTGCTGGTGTCTTCTGTCGTCAGGACCGTGGAGATGAGGCTGCTTGACCCAAGAATCACACTGGAAGGCCAGACGACAGCAAAACCGGAAGCGCAGTGTGGAGGTTTCCACGGCAGGACGTGTGTCTGGAGAAGGATTCTCCAGTGTCCACGGCGGGACGTGCGTGTGGCGAGAAGGATGCTCCAGGGTCCACGGCGGGACGTGCGTCCGGAGGAGGATTCTCCAGTGTCCACGGAGGGACATGCGTGGGGAGGATTCTCCAGTATCGTTCTCCCTGGCACCTCACCCCCAGCTGACAAAGTGTATCTTCCCATTGTAGCTTTGGTTTTCAGAAGTCAGCCTTCTTTCCTCCCCAACGGGAGGACTTTCCACATAAAAGAACATTAAGGCTCCTCCATATGTGTTCTGACCTGATATTATAGCATGAAAGCCACTTGTACCTTCTTACAAAGGCTTAGAGAACTACTTTTGAAAAATGGTGATAATTAAGAATGGTTAAAAATACACAGTAGTCAGCCTTTTAAAGACATGACAAGACTGACACAGCAGGCATGTGAAAAAAGAAGAAGAAAAAAAACACACACTAAAAAGGCTATCCTTCGGCCAGGCACAGTGGCTTACGCCTATAATCCCAGCACTTTGGGAGGCCGAGGCAGGAGGATCACTTGAGGCCAGGAGTTCAAGACCAGCCTGGGCAACATAGTGAGACTTTGTCTCTACAAAAACACCAAACAGATTATCTTAGCATGGTGGCACGTCCCGGTAGTCCCAGCTACTCCGGAGGCTGAGGCAGGAGGACTGCTTGAGCCCAGGAAGTTAAGGCTGCAGTGAGCTGTGATCACTGCACTCCAGCCTGGGTGACAGAGTGAGACCCCATCTCTAAAAAATAAAAAGAACCCTTCTCTAAGTTGAAATAACAGGAAGCCAAATAAAATGCTCTGTAACTAAGCAGTCTCCACTTTATTTAGACCAGGGAATGCTATTATGAGTCAGGCAGCAGGCTAGATGGAAATTACTAATTAATTGAACATTACGGCTTAAAACATATTAATTCATCTTACTTACTGCCTTTCTTGAACACATGCACATTTCCTAGGTTTTGTTAAACTAATAAAAGGCCATGTTTAAAGGTTATTAATGGGGAAGTTCTCGTTCTGGGGCTGCCTGTCTTCACGTCCGCCGGAGTACCCAGGTTCGGGCTGGCTGCCTTGAGATTTGCTGGACAAATAGATGTGTGGGTTGACATTTTATACTTGTGGTTTTAATTTTGGTTTGCATTAACGCAGTGGTTTTGTGGTAACTGCCACAAACCTTGAAATCACACCCTTTCCCTCCCACCTCCCAGTCCCTTTATTAACCTCGAGTGTGGGGGACTTTGACTCCGATACCAGAACCAAGAGTCAGATTTCTGTGGTGTGCTCCTCTCGGAAGACATCAGTGATGTGACCCAGTTCAGTGCTGACGCCTGAGTCTCCCCAACTCTAAACACTAAATTTAACTGGATACTTTAAAGGTTGAATTTTGATCTTCCTCCGTTCTTCCTCTCCACAGGGGACATGGCTCAACTTCCACACGAAAGATTTAGGTCAGATGAAAAGATGGTATTAAAAATCTTCAACAAAAGATTTGTTAAGCATTAGACTGTGCTATTGCCTGTAGAAACCTCATCCCCTGAAAATCTTTTAATAGAATCAAAAGGAGATGGGGTCATCTGGTCCACCCCCGACTTCAGGCCAGACCCCACGAAAATTGTTCTGGGCAAGTGAGGCTGCCACATTTTTAAGGCAGATGTTTTGTTTTTCCAGAGGAACAGACTCCACCATCCTCCTGAACCACACACACGAGTTCCTGACAGTCTCCACGACTCAGGATTTACTTCCTCATGATTAACCTAAATCTCCAAAGCCACTGCAGCGCTCACTTCCTCCTGTGCCCTCACTGGTACCCATGGAGAACAGCTGGTCCTTGTCCCCTGTAGACTCACTTTCCCTGTTCCTCCATATGCAGCCAAATCTCCTCCAGGCAGAGAAGGGAGGCTGGAGGGGTGGCAGGAGCGCCAGGAGAACACGCAGTGTGTTGCCGGATTCAGCAGGGGCCTGGGGAGCTCATGACAAATCGTGGGAAGAAACTCCACAAGGGCCTGGCAGCCAGAGGCTGAGGGGACCCAACTGAGCTGGAAGGTGATGGAGGTGTTGGCGCTCTCTGCACACCGTGCAGTGGCAGCGCTGGTAATGCTGCCGTGTGATCCAGGCACAGCAACAATCCTCCGGGCTTTAGTTGACATCTCAGGACAAAATTAGGAACTCAACTTCCAAAAGACAGAGGGCTGGGCCCTATGACCTTTGAAGTCTTTCCTTGTTCTAAAATTTGTGAGTGTATTAACCTTTTCCTGAGCCATCTTCACCACTCGAAAGGTTATTGACCCAACTCTTCGTGGCAGCTGAGGGAAGATTTCAGAATCTTCAGTGTATTTTCTTTCCTTTAACTAAGATGGTATTAGTGACACCATCTTACATTTCAGAAATGGGGGAAACACGCCCTTGTGTTTCCTCTAAGAGATAACTCAGTGGGATCCTGCAAAGAACAGCACCAAAGCGGCTTCTCAGTAAGCTGGTGAACAGAAAACGTTTGTTGACTGAAGGCAGAATCAGAGACACAGACGAGAGACATTTACAATCTCAATTGCTTGCAGCATTTCAAGCCCTAAGATTCATCAGCTAAAGAAGGAAAGTGATTTGGGTTCTGCTGCTTTCTCAGAGCCCTCCCCATACCGCCTTCACCTCGCTGGCCCTGGAACTGAAACCATCTCCCTGCGCAGGGAGCCAGGCCGCGGACAAAATGATTCCTGATTGTAATTTATGATGAAACTCTAGATTTACTGGTGTACACTGGAATTTTAATAGTCCTTCCTCTGAATCCTGCTGCATAGCCCTTCTGAATAGTCCCATACATGTACATTCAGAGGTCATTCTCACCATGATTCACTCACTGTGAAAACTTGGCAGACTGAAAATCTCTCCTTGATGCCAAATGAGACCTTAAGGGCCACCCTACCTGCCAAGCTGGGAGGCGGGTCGCAGGGGCGAAGGCAAACGGGGTTTGCTTGTGCCTTAGGCTGAATATGAGCCCGTTCGGTTCCCTCTCACTACTGTAACAACAGGAAAAAGCGGACTTGAAGGACCACACGTATAGGGAGACGGGGTGAATTACAAATCACCATTGTTGAAGACTTCGTGAACAACCATTTAGTAATTCATTGATAAAGCCTTCATCCTGGGAGGTGCTGGGGCACCCAAATTTCCTTAACTCCCACTATGTCATTTATTCAGTGTGTGCGTGTATATATACCTTGAATATATATATTTTTAATAATATATGCTATATGTTATATATAATATGTAAAATATATATTATATATATGCTATATGTTACACGTTATATATGTTACATATATTATATATGTTATATATATGTTATTAGTGGAGATGGAGTCTCAGGCTGTCTCCAGGCTGGAATGCAGTCATGCAATCATTTCTCACTGCAGCCTTAGTCTCCTGGGGCTCAAGGGATCCCCCCCACCTCAGCTTTCCCAACTGCAGCAATTTCAGGTGTGAACCACCATGCCCAGCCTCAACGTATACCTTCTGTAAAACAGGCAAATGCGAAGATGTCTTATGAGAGCAGATGCATCTGACTTGTTTTATGAAACTCAGAGGTAGGCTTGAGAGAAGGGCTTTAGCATTTCGGTGGCACACTGCAGTGTGAACTCATCAGGAAAAGCCTCCAGACTTCAGCTCCTCAGTTCTCCACCCGAGACTGCTGGAATGAATATGTTTCCTGAAGCTGTTTTTTTTTTCTTAACTGATGCCCTTTGAAGAAGAAGTTGAATGAAGATTTTATTTCCTCTCTTGGTGAATATATGCTTTTGTGTCAGACAAGCTAAAAGACAACAGGTTGGGATAGAGTGAATGTCAACATTTAACTGCACCTTCCTTTTCCACCCGTCATCCATGATGCCTTCTCTCAGCAGAGCCATTGCCACCGCCCTGCTCCTTCTCCCCCAACTCATGTCCAGGTCATGTTGGCTGTCAGCTGTGCTCGGAGCCCAGGAAGAAGGAGGCACCGTGGGATGGCTAGGAAGGCGGCCTCCACACCATAAGGGAGGACTGCGGCACTGCATCACCATGTCTGGGCCATGCGCCTCTGTGTCTGGGCCACGCGCCTCCGCGTCTGGGCCACGCGCCTCCATGCTGGGCCCTGCCAGGACTTCTCAGAGGCAGGGACCCCCCTGGGTGGCCCTGCACACAGACGGGAGGAAGCAGAGGGGCCCACAGGCTGACTGGGGTCCTGGACCAGGACCACAGGGCTGGAGGCAGAGATGGCACGGCTGGGCTTTGACCACCTCCCTCTGCTGTTCTGTGCCCCTCCTCCCAGCCGTGGATGAAGTAAAGAGGCCGTGTCCAGCTCTGAGCCCCAGATGGGAGAAAAAATCATTTCCTCTCCACCCTTCTCAGTTCCTTGCTTAAAGAAGAAAAGCTCTTATGTGACCAGTCAGGCATGGTGTCCTATGCCTTAATGAAATCCTGCCATTCAAATATTGGAAAATATTTCCAAAGCATCCAAAGCAAGGCCCAGCTAAGAACAGCTTTCTTCTCAGAACCTTAGCAACACCAAAGCCAGAAGCCTCAGGGGTGCACAGTGCAAAAGAGGAAACATGATTTGTTTTTCCATAAAATATTTCTAGTGATCACTGCTTCACAACGTACTCTTCTGAAGGTAAATTTTCTCTCAATTTTTCTAGCCCTAAAAGCTGACTCCACGATTTAACAAGTCCCTTCATGACCATGTTTTACACAGAACTGTCATGCAAAATAAAAATAAAAATGAAAAGAAAGACTCACTTGACTGAAAAGGAGAACCAGGGTGTCAGGCCTGGCCGTGGGGTAAGGATGTACACTTTCCCAGTATGAGCAGACTTTTGGAAATGGTATTTAAATGCTTGAAGACAATGTAACTTCTTGGCTGCGGGCAGTATGTCAAGGTGTTTAGAGGATAAGGGATTGTGTTTTGATCCTCTACTTTTTTTTTAAGACAAGATCTTACTCTCACCCAGGCTGGAGTACAGTGGTACAATCATAGCTCACTGCAGCCTCAACCTCCTGGTTTCAAGTGATCCTCCTGCCTCAGCCCCCCAAACTGCTGGGATTGCAGGCACATACTACCATGCCCAGCTGCTGTTATTTTTTATTTTTGTGAAGACAGGGTCTTGCTATGCTGCCCAGGCTGGTAGCACAGCAATCCTCCCACCTTGGCTCCTAAAGTGCTAGGATTACACGTGTGAGCCACTGCACCCAGCCCGTCCTCCTCTGTTTACCACGCTCATTTTTAAGGGAAGGCAGGAAGAGTGGGGCTGTGGGGATGGAGAAAATGTGGAAGGGGTTCTGGTGTGGCCTGGTGCTCCTAGGGCACCCCCCTGCCCAGGTGACTCAGGAGTTGCTGGGACAGCTCCCTCTCTGAGCACCTGCCATCTCCCTGGAGGGATCTAAAGCCCTGGGACACCTTCCAGAGGGCTGCCCAGTCAGTGGAGATCCCATCCTGAGTAGGCTCTGACAATGCCCATTGGCCATCCCGCGGCCTTTTCAGGGAGGCCAGGCGTCCTGCGGGGCTGGGGAAGAAGGCGTTTGCCGAGGAGCTGCTGCTTCCCACCCGGATTGCAGGAAGAGTGAACACACAGGAGCAGGCAGATTCAGATCTGGGGGGAAGGGAAGAACAACTCCTGCTAATACTGCAGCCGCTCCACCGGACTGCAGCAGTGCTGGGCTGTGAAAGGATGTCCCTTCCAGCAGAGGCAACTCGGAAGCAGAAGAAAACTGACAAAGATGAGATCCCATCAAGAGCCCGGGAACAGGGGAGAAATCCAGGATTCACCTTTCTGTGCACTGGGGTGGATGAGTCCTGTGGCAGGCCACTCGCACCCTTCCTCTGTGCCCTTCAGGCCTGATGGCATCCCGGTCATTCTGGGGACAAGAGCATGGCCTGTTTCTAGCTAGACTTGCCCGAATCGGTCTTAGGGGATCTTGGTGGCATGGATCTTAGAGAATGACAAGTTGCATTTTCAGTAGGGGGCAAAAACTGTATGAAGGTAGCATAAACCATGGTACTGTATTCATTATGCCCATGAAAGACAGCATTTCAGTGCTAGGACCAATAAAGCCAGCCTCATAGTCATCACCTGAATGTTGGAAACACCTCTACTTTTCCTCGCACTGATTCATGAAAGCCTCTGCGGTGTTCTGCAAATTTCATTATCAGACAGCACCAACATGCAAAGCTTTGGCCTGACACAGTGCAGACCCAAACACCATCACCTGATGGGCAAAGTACCAGGTTGAGAAACAGAAGATCTGTTTTCCTGGTCTCTAGTTCTGGGTCTTGTTCTTTGTAAAATGGGTGTAAAACTCCCTGCTGGGCCACTTGACATTAACTTTATTACTGCTCATATATGAACGTCCCTGCTCCACACAAATGCTTCTTTTTGCTATAAAATCAAATGTTAGTATCTTCATTACAGCTTACTAAATCCCAATCACCGACACTACTACATATAATCTTTAAAGGAAACAGACACAAACTAGATTCACTGGTGCCAGCTATTAATTATATCAAACACGTAAAGTATCTCAAAAAGAAGTAAGTCAAACTTATTCTCACTCAGTTCCAAATATGTTTATCTTAGGGTGTCTTTCCAAAAATCTCTGTCATTAAGCTGAACACGCACACACAGGTGCCAGCCCAAGGCCCAAGCGTGACGGACGCCCTTGGCAAGAAGCCCGTGGACTGACAGCCACCATCTGACAGTACAGGAGCAGCCGGCCAGCCTTGGTTCCAGAGGTGATCTCCCGCAGATGGAAAAGGGAGGTCTTGGGATGCCTTCATCATCCCAGCTGCCCTGCAGGTGGAGGTTTAAAGTAAATCATTCACAAACCCCTGTGGCAGAAATGCAGCGCACCTCAGCTCCTCATCGTCAGCTGCAAGGGACTCTGCCTGGTGTCCCGCAGGCTGAGTAGGACTCTGTGGCCTTTTCCATGAGGGTGGGTCTACCATGAAGAGGAGGAGAGATGAGTCGGCCACCCACTGTGTCCAACTAAATCCCTCTGCAGCCCAGTGATGAACTGTGAGGCTAATTTCCAACATCTGAGAGGTTCAGGCTGGAGATACAGAATATTGTCCAGAGAGACAGGACGCCCAGATCTAAAGGGGATGGGGGTAGGGCGTGCAGAAGCTTTACCTGGACCCTCCCAGCCACACCAATGAGCCAAGGACTCCAGAATCTGGTACAGCCAACATAGGGCAAAGTCCCCAGTCCCCACCTCTCACATTCTCCGAGGGAGAGACATGGACAGAGGGGTCTATTTCAGTTCTAGGAGGGGGAAGCACGTTCCATGCCGGCTATCACAGAACTGAGAGGCTAGAGAAGCCCCCTCACCTCGCCTTGGCCCCAGCTCTGCCTCCCGCAGGCCTGTGTCCCTTGCACTGTCATCTGCACGCTCTCGGACGGATCCCAGGACACTCAGCCCGTGCAACACGGCCCGTTCTGGAGGAGGGCCGGTCTTGTCAGGGAGATGGCAGGATGCGCATTTTTGCTTTTAATATTCCATTTATTCCTTTCTGGAACACATCATTTTAAAAAACTTCCCCTGGAAGCATCCATAAAACATAGATGAGGTGAACTTGAAGAGGGTTTGGGGCTACCATTTTATTGAGGTAAAAATATATATACATACAGAAAAGCACACATAACTTACAGTTTTCATAAACTGAAACACCCATGTACATTTTTTAGCTTGGACTGTGATATTTTGGGGAAAAAAAAAAACTCACAAAAGGATCCATAAACTAAAAAAGAAGTTCCATTTCAATGTAATTTTCTTGCTACCACTTCATAATATAGGTTGGGTATCCCTTATCCAAAATGCCTGGAGTCAGAAGTGTTTCAGATTTTGAACTTTTTCGAATCTTGAAAACTTGCATTATACTTACCAGTTATTATATTATACATCCACCTTCCTAATCCAAAAATCTGAAAGCTGAAATGCTCCAATGAGATTTCCTTTGAGCATCATATTGGCGCTTAACAGGTTTCTGACTTTTGAGCGTTTAAAATTTTAGGTTATTGTTATCGGATTAGGGTTACTCACCCCGTGGCTGTTGACAGTCACAAACAAAGCTGAAGGGAATACAGTAAGATATTCTGTATTCTGGTCTGGAATACAATAAGATATTCAGATATTCTGGTCTCTGAAGAGCAAGCCTGGTTTTCACGCTACCTTCACAGCAGTTTAGGAAAAGCACACGTTCCATGTCTCTTTGGCCATGTCTCTTCCAAGTGGGGAAAATCTAAATTTTATTCCCTTTTGTCATGAGTTGTTCACAGAAGACAAAGAGATATATGCAACTTTCATTCATCTTTTAGCCATTTGCTTTCATCCCTGGCACAAATCTCCTCCCTCTTTCTTCTAACCCATGTCCCTTTAAGTCACTCGTGTTAAAGGCAGCAAACAGATGCTGGGGATAATTTAATGCAGCGAAGGTTTTCCTTCCACACCTAGGAATGTGATTGTGCCCACACACTGGGAAAGGGCTGCTGCTGTGTCACAGTTCTGTGACAGGAATAATACACCTGGTCGCCAGAGAATACTCACTCCAGGCAACAATTTCATATAACTAGAGGCTGTAGGGTGACTAGGCCCTGAAAAACAGGGTGTGGACCAAGCTGGCTAAGACCGACCGAACCCAATGCAGTGCTGGATTTGAGCTAGGTCTCACCTCGGACCTCATTATCCACTCACTGACATACTCAATCACACACCACCAACATCCTGACAGGTCCAGGACACCCTCATCTGGTGTAAGAATGGGTGGCACTGGGCCAGGCGCAGTGGCTCATGCCTGTAATCCCAGCACTCTGGGAGGCCGAGGTAGGCGGATCACCTGAGGTTAGGAACTCAAGATCAGCCTGACCAATATGGAGAAACCCTGTATCTACTAAAAATGCAAAATTAGCTGGGCATGGTGGTGTGTGCCTGTAATCCTAGCTACTCGGGAGGCTGAGGCAGGAGAATCGCTTGAACCTGGGAGGCAGAGGTTATAGTGAGCTGAGATCACACCACTGCACTCCAGCCTGGGCGACAAGAGTGAAACTGTCTCAAAAAAAAAGAAAAAAAGAATGGGTGGTGGCACACCACAATTCCAATAAATCACCTCTTTCCAGGAATTTTCATGAATATTCCACCCCTTGGTTAAAGAAACCCATAAATATAGCAGCCCCCAACCCCACCGTGTGACTCTCTGGACTCTGCCCCCACGTTTCCTTCTCACGAGAGTGTACTCTTCACCCTGCAATAAATCTTCGTACTTTCACTGTTTTCTGACTCATCCTTGAATTCCTTCTCACGACAGTGTCAACAGCCTGGATGCTGGCTGGGGTCGGGGTTCCACCAGCATTTAGGGACCTCCTTGGCCCCTGTGTCAATTCCACCCCGGTTTGTGCAAGGACACTCAGCTGCTCCCTGAGCTCTGGGGAGTCTGGTCTGGGGAGCTGATTTCTCCATCTGTGCACCTGCTGGCATGACGGGCACCTGGGTGTGTGTGCCACGTGAGCGTGGGTGTGCAGCGTGCGTCTGCAGAGCAGGAGACTCGGGAGCTAAGATCCAGACAGATCAACAGATTCTAGGTGATGGGAAACAAGAACTAGCCTGTTACGACTAAAACACGCCTGGGGCAAACAAGTCAGTGTCAGTGAGGCCTGGCTCTCCTAGTACACAGGGCTGCCTGGGGCGCGGGAGGGGCTCCACAACGACTGGTGGCAGCTGGTTACAAGAAACAGGGGATTTGCCACATCCCTGAACTCAGTGTAGTTCTCACAGCATTGACACCTTTCAGAAACGCAGCTGGAAGGGTGCAGAAGGCTGAGACGGCCTGTATGGTGCCACCTCATCTCAGGACCTGTTTCTATCTTGCTCTCTCCCCTTCAAGGCAGTGGGGTGCGAGGGCACAGAGGGGCCCACGGAGAGGGTCTGCACTCTCCTCCCCTGGCAGGCCCTGCCCCGGCCCTGCAACACTCACGACCAGGCTAGGGCTGTACGGAACAGGACGAGAGAGCACACCCAGCACAGAAGCGACGGCGAGCGATGGGAGACGGCAAGGCGCGGCGGAAAGGAGCCCGAGCCTGTCCCTGGAAGCCCCTGCCAGTCTAGGTACAGGAAGGAGCTTGGAGAGGTGCTGGACTCGAGGGCCAGATGGCCGCTTTTCCATGAGGGAGCCAGGGTCACTCTCTAGGAGCCAGGCAGCTCACAGAAAGCCTTGTCCTTCCCTTCCCTCTCACCTGGACTGAAATTCAAATCCCTCGGCCAGGACCCTGAGACCCTGACCAGGCCCCTGCCCTCTCCCCTCTCCCCCTTGCTCTCAGCGCTCCTGCCCACCTCCTGCCTATGTGTCCGGTGCCCAGCTGCTGTCCATGAAACGGCCAGCAGCACTCCCTCCCTCCCTCCCCGGATCCAGCACTCCTCTCCAAGGCGGGTTCTCCAGGACACCACCCTGGCCTTGGCACAGCCATGGCCCTCCAGGTCCCCCTTCATTTCTCTCCACAGCTCCAGACACCCAACATGACATTACAGTTTTCCTGCTTATTTTCAATCTCTGCGAAGGCAAGGGTTTTACTTATTTAGTGTGGAATTGCCGATGCTGAAGAGATTGCAGTTTAGTCACACTTACTGGATGAATGACAGCAGAAACAAGTTAGCTAGCTCATGCACACAGGAGGCCTGCAGCTGTGAGAACCCTGCCATAAGATGGAACGCAGAGAAGTTCTCGGCCTCGGCAGCCACGGAAAGAAAGACGCCGATGCCACAAACACGTCTTTCTGAAGGTGTCAGCACCTCTGTCAGGGCAGAAAAGCCGTGGTTCTTCTTTGAGCAGCCCTTCCTGGTCTGGCCACCCAGCCCTGCCGGGACGGACACCCTTCATGCTCCTTTCTGGCTGCATCCCCAACCCAACAGCAAGGGCCAGAGAATCCTTCAGCCCAAAGCCCACCTGTAAGTGCAGCACACCAGGGACAGGGGCTAACCCAGCCCACTGCTCTTCCCCAGCACAGCGGGCAGGTGCCTTTCACTACACTTCCTGGAGAGACAGCAAGGTCCCTGATGTTTTCTGAAGCGGATCATGGTTGGGGAATAAAAAAGAAATTATCACTCTCATCAAAGTTTTACGTACGGAAAAAAGGCCCCTATTTAAAACAATGATAAAACTTCAAATGCCTGAGAAGCCCATGAAAAGATGCCCAGGTTCACTACACATCAAGGAAATGCGAAGGAAATCCAGTGTCATTCCACCACTCACCCAGCAGAAATGGGATGACTGCAAGCGTCGTGGCACGTGTGGGAGCGCCAGGGGTCTCCAAACACGCTGGCGGGAGTGGAAATGGGAAACCGTTGGCCCTGGCGATTCCACCCGGACACTTTCAGCAAAATGCAGCTCAGGGGGCTGCTTGAGTTCTGGGGCTTGTTGAGGTGAAATTTGCATTAATATAAAATTAACCTTTTATTTTTATTTATTTATTTAATTTATTTATTTACTTTTATTTATTTTTGAGACGCAGTCTCGCTCTGTCGCCCAGGCTGGAGTGCAGTGGCCGGATCTCGGCTCACTGCAAGCTCCGCCTCCCGGGTTCCCGCCATTCTCCTGCCTCAGCCTCCCGAGTAGCTGGGACTACAGGCGCCGCCACCTCGCCCGGCTAGTTTTTTGCAATTTTAGTAGAGACGGGGTTTCATGGTCTCGATATCCTGACCTCGTGATCCGCCCTCCTTGGCCTCCCAAAGTGCTGGGATTACAGGCGTGAGCCACCACACCCGGCCAAAATTAACCATTTTAAAGGGAATCCTCTGGTGGCATTTCACACGAGTATTTCCAGTGTGTAAAAAAATCAGTGAGCTTTTGATACATACACTTTTCTGAATGTATATATCATGTCAACGAAGATTCTAATAAACAGAATTAGGAAGTGATGAAAAGTAAAACGCGGTCTTTCCTCAAGTGCATTTCTTCCGAGCAGCTTTGCCGTGTGAACGGAGAGGAGGTGTGCGCGCTGGCACTGCTTCCGCTGACTCTGCCGCTCCGCTTTCTCCTGGTGGAGCAGGCCCAGGTGGCTTCTGCTGTCTATCACCAGATTCCCTTCTGATGATGATTTCTGCACTCTCTATACATGTGACAAAACTCACTGGTAACCTTTCCAGATGGCTTTAAATTGTAACTTGCTATTTGTTTGTATGCTTAGCCAAGCTGCCACACTCCCAACTCTTTGGAGAAAGGAAACTGTTTTACTTCAGTAAGGGGGAAAGTCACAAACCAAAAATAAATATGTAGTAAAATCATCTTGACACAAGAAAATCACCTCCACTGTGAATATCCCAGGGAACTGCGTCTGCAGTAACGTCCTCACCACATGGGTTCTGCAGCCCAACATGATTAACGTTTGAAGGGCAGAGAACGGGGTGAAAATCCAGTTTCTAGAATTCTTAGTTCTTGGTATTTCCAGATGGTGGATGCACCCCATAACCACGAGCAATTATCAACAACCCAGAGCCCCTCAGCAGAGGCGGCTTCTGAACAAAACTAAACCGGAAGAGGAGGGAAGAGTCCCGCGTTAAAGCAGTTAATTAATAAAGCTTTACCCTTTTGCATTTTTAACCACAGCTGATGCTTCCTATTCCTGTGTTTTGAAGTGATACTACTTATTTATCCTGGTGTCTTTTTTAGGGACAAGGTCCTGCTCTGCTGCCCAGGCTGCAGTGTGGTGGCGTGATCACGGCTCACTGAAGCTTCGAACTCCCAGGCTCAAGCGATCCTCTGGCCTCAGCCTCTGAGGTCGCTGGGATTCCAGGCGTGAGCCACCGCTCCCAGGCCTGGGTTCTTGATACAAAAATTCTACCACACAGATGGCACGACGTGACATATGGGGATAATTACTAAGTTACTAAAACTGAAGCACCCAGCAGAGAGAACGAAGCAGTGGGCAGGTGATCCCAGGCCACGCCCCGGGCCCAGGAGGGCGCGTCTCTGTTGTACAAGTGGGTTCAGAGCAGCAGGGACAGCAGCCACAAGCAGCATGAGGACAGTCGCTCCTGTCACGCTGTACCGCGGAACCGATGCCCCACGCACGTCCCTGGCCTGCAGGAGAGCAGACAGGGTCATTGCGCCCAGCAGGGAGCAGGCAGAGGCCCAGGAGTCGTGAGGGCACGTGGCCAAGCTCCCCAGTCTAGTGGCTGAGGTTGAGCCCCTCACTCAGGCCTTCCTGGCTCCCAAGTCCACGTTTCTACCACCAACTACACTCCTACCAGAGGCTTAGTGGGGCCGGCGGAAAAGGGGCAGCTCCAAGCGGTAAGAGTTATGCCAGCACCACACCAGCTAGACACCTGCAGAGCAAAGTGCAGGCCGACAAAGCAGGTCCTCCCCTCGAGGAGCTCAGGTCCACCGAGAGAAGGCGGGAGCTCCGACACTCTCCACTCACACCCCTGGATGCCCAGTATGCAGCCAAGTCCTAGTAAACAACAGGTGTTCGGAAAATATTGGTCAGTAAATACGCTGCAGAATATTTCTCCAGACAGGGAGATGGTGTCGCGACAGAGCCCATCTGCTGGGTGACGTGCCTGTCTACAAGTCCCAGCAGAGCTGCAGAAATACAAATTACGTTCTAATGTTTCACAGTGATCCTCTACCGTAAGTGTTAAATGTCTAATAATACGACTGCATCCAAGGGTGAGCTTAAGCAAGCTAGGGATATTTAAACCTACCCCCAAATACCCAAATCAATTCAGATTTATTGACATCCATTTGAAAAATCAAGGAAGACACCAGCACTGGGTCGGATATGTGCATTAGTGCCTATCTCTCCAGGTGGGGGCAGGGGGAGTCAGATCTTTTTAATTCCTACAGAAGAACATTTCTGTAAGAATACACATAGTGAGAGAGAAAGTGATTCGCCGGTCTTGTTTTCTGAGACAGGGTTTCACTGTCACCCAGGCTGGAGTGCAGGGGTGTGGTCACGGTTCACTGCGGCCTCAACCTCACTGCAGCCTCAATGCTTCAGCAACAGAGGCTCCCACTCCAGCCTCCCAAGTAGCTTGGAGTAGCTGGCACACCACCGAACACAGTTAATTTTTAATTTTTTTATTTTTTGTAGAGACAGGCTGGTCTCAAACTCCTGGGCTTAAGTGACCCGTCTGCCTCAGGCACAAGCCGCTGCACCCAGTCTAGAAAGTATTTTAACATTTTCTAAAGGCAACATAAAAATCACAGCTGAGAACTTTTCTAAAACTAGTCCAAAAATACATGCCTGGCCTGCTCTGTGTTTTTGTCTTCCTTGCCACTGGATCTCCTGCTCCTCTTAGCCTACAGGCTTCAGCATCGCCCAGCAAAAGCAGAGGAAGGAGCCACACTCCTGAGGAGGAGAAGGAAAACGAAGGTGAGTCTTAGCATCAACTCCGCGGGTGGGCTTTGGCCCCTGGGTTCACCTCATTGCTGTCCGACAGGGATAGGAAGGGGCTTCTGCCCCTCCCCTGGATGGAGGGAAAGAGAACAGACATCTCACAGGCCAAGTCAGAGTGGGACAGACCAGGGGCTAAGCAGGGAGCCCAGGGGTCATGAGCTGTGAAGCAGATGGCAGGAGACAGAGCAAGTGAGCGGAGTGTGCGGCCTGTTACTGAGAGGACAGAGAACATCGTAGGACCAGGAAGGAGGGGCTGAGAACAGGCAGAGCGCGGGTGAGTACTGCTGGGTAAGACCTGGGAGGACCTGCCCCCAACACCTTCCTGTCTGTGCTGCTTGGGAAAGAGTCTCATTTATCTGAGTCCCGCTTTTCTGATCTGTAAAGTGGAGACAACGTCCACCCTCACAGAGGTGCGGGAGATCAAACGATACAACACGCACAGTATCTGGCATTTGGGAAGCATTCGGCAAACACACCTTATCTTGCCGACTAGGGGCCAGAAGCCTGGAAGAGAGGCACAGCACCCACACGCCTCAGCCCCACTCAGGGTAGACATGAGGGACCCCAGGGCTCCCGCCCAGCATGCTGGCTGCAGGCTCAGGGTTCTTCTCAGCACGGCAGGCAGGTAGTCACACCGCTGAGCGATGCCTCACATGACCCCTGAGTCCAGCCGTCTGTCCAGGCAGGGACAGCACGAGTGTTTCACAGAGGTGTCCACAGCAGGGATGGAAGACTAGAATTGGAGATGGGAGCTTCAAGGGAGAGAACTCGGTTCTCAGCACACCAGTTAAAGCCGAGAGCCCAAGAACACAACGAGAAACTCAGTAACCACAGAGCCGTGCTGTGGCAGGTCTGGCTAGATGCCGGGCCAAGAGGACTGGGTGGGGCTCAATATATTCTCTCTGGGGAGAGATGGGTTTGGGACCAGGGATAAACCTGCCCTGAAAACATGGGCTCAGAAAACAACACCCCAAGATATGGTGCTTTGGCACACTGAGTGTGTCGAACAATGGAGATGGAAAGGCCTCAGAAATAAGCTCAGAACCAAGGCCTCTCTCCAACCTGCTTCCCTGCCGTCTTTCCCTTCTGAAGTATGGGGCTGGGCTCTCTCTGACGGTCCCTCATCTGACCTAGGGAAGTTCCTCCGGAAGGAATGCATTTGTCTTGGACTCCCCTCCCTAGGATTTATATTAATCACGAAGATTAACTCTTAACATAGGAGAGAAAACTCAAAGTCTCCATGCCCACGACAGACTTCACCTATTCTTTCAACTAAAGGGCTGCTACCTGAGAGACTTAATCTGCATAATTAGACAACCTTTGTTCACAGTGCACTTCCGCCCCTCACCTTCCCATAACTTGTCCTCCAGGGCCCAGAGGAACTTTGTCCCAGTCCACTGTCTGCTCTCGCATCCACTCATCTCCTCATTGATGAGTCCTCCACACAGACTGATAGGGCTCAGAGAGGCGGCCCCTGCAGTCCCCATGGGATAGCTCTGACCTGGCCCCTCCCTCAGGTGTGCTGTGCTCCTTCCCATGCAGTTAGCCTCAACTTCCACTTTCGTTTCTGAGTAGTGATGGGAGGGACTGAAACACTCAAATACTTTAAATAAGTCGTCCTGTCTCATTGCTCAGCTGAATGTTTTTTGCCAATACAGAGCTGCTGTGTGTTCACACTCGTGGGAGAAGGCCGGAGGGTAAGTTCGCACAGAACAAGCACATGGCACTGTCTGCAGGGTCTCCTCTTTGTGCAGCCACCTGGGCTCCTGTCCTGGTCCTGATAGAGGAAGTGAGTGCAGAAGGATCTGAAAGTTGGGGGTGAAGTGGGCGGTGGGTTCAGGAGCAACAGTCCCCAGGGGTGTGAGCTTGGCACTGGTTCTCCACCTGACATACCGCCACGCACTTCCCTTCTCTGCAGGCCCCCAGAGCTTACCACAGGCCAGGTCTCCCCATTGGGTCTCCTTGCTAGAAAGTGGCGTTGGCCTTCCTGTCCCTGCTTGCCTCCCCGCTGTCCACCCTGGCCACAGAGATGCTCACTCGCCCTCCTCAGGCTGGACAGCTCCTCACCGCCCCTGCAGGCCCACCCGTCCTCTCACTTTGGTCACTCTGTCTCCTCCAGCCCCACTCCAGCCCTGCTCCGACCTCTTCCCTCCTGCCCTGTGGGCCTTCCGCCTTCCCCTTCCTGCCCGGCAAACTCCACTCACCTCTCATGCCCTGCTTCCCTGTCATTTCCTCCAGGAGGCCTTTTCTAAGTTGAAGCCTTCTGTCCAACACCCTCCCATAATGATGAATCTATCTGCCTTCCTAGAGGAGCCCATGGAGAACAGAAAGTGGCTGCCCTGCCTGGATCCCTGCAGAGCCTCAGGCCCAGCTCAGGACCCTGCCTAGAGCAGGCACTTGGTAAATGCCTGTTGAATGAATGAATACATGAGCCATGGTGTCTAGCGAGAAAACACCACGGCCCCTGGAAGAGGTGCGTGTGGTGGGGAGGGGGTAGAGACTGGGAGACAGGAACAGTGACAACAGAGGCCCCCCTTGGGTGGTGGTCACAGATTGAGGGTCCCCGGAGGTCTTCCCAGCAGACAGGGCCATGCACAACCGTGTCACAGCACATGCCTAAGAAATCATGTTGCTGACAGCACAGTCAGTGTCAGGCCACAGTCAGTGTCCACACATGCCCCTGCTTCTCAGGCTGTGAACCTGAACCACTCCTTCCGTGCAGAGGAAGCCACCCACAAAGTTGGAGTATCAAGGTGAGAGCCGAGGCACAGCAGAGGGAAGTGTCTGCCTCAAGACTCTGTCCTCTTCCAGACACCTGTCCTGTCCCCGCTTCCCCAGCCAGACAACCTCACACAGCAGGGTGTTCACTCTCAACCAGACAGAAGAATTTGCCCATCTTCTGAAAGGGCAGAAGGCGACGGGAGGACAGCCACACATGTTCCAAACTGCTCTCAGCTTCCAGGTCAGGCTCAGCCATTTTGCAGCCCACAATGGCATATCTGTCTGTCTGGCATGCATGTCTGCCCCACCCCATGTTTGTCCCCAGGACAAGCGCATCCACAGCTCCCACACCAGAGTTCCCAGGAAGACAATGATCAGGCCAGAATGCTGGATTTTTGCTTAGGTCAATGTTATATGTTTCTTAGATGTTGACACACTAGTCAAGGCTCTGGCTGACACGGCTGACAGCCAGGATGTGGGTTTTCACATGGGTGTCTGTGAGGCTGGATGACCTTCCACTTCCTACTCCAGGTCACTTATTTCTAACATTTGTCATCATGACCCAAATCTAACTTTAAAAGCATTCTTCCACTTTATGAAGCTCCAGTCAGGCTTTATGACTTTATTTTTAGAGAAGTTTTAGGTTCACAGCAAAATTGGAGAGGAACATGCAGAGATTTCCCACATGCTCTCTGCCTCCTACCCCCAGCACATGCACAGCCGCCCACATGATCACATCCCACCCAGAGTGGCGCATCGTTACGCTCGATGGACTGACACCACCACTCCTTCATCACCCAGAGTCTGTGGCCTTCATTAGGGTTCACTCTTGTACGTTCTCACGGGTCTCACGGGACAAATGTATTTTGCCATGTATTTTGCCATGGATCTACTGCTACAGCACTACACAGAATAGGCTCATGGCCCTAAAAATCCTTTGTGCTCCTCCTAATCGTCCCTCCCTCCCCACTACCCTGGCAATGATCTTCTTACTATCTCTATAGTTGTGCCTATTCCAGAATGTCACACAGTTGGAATCTTTCAGACTGGCTTCTGTCACTCAGTCACAGGCATTTATGTCTCCTCCATGTCTTTTCACAGCTTGAAAAGAAAAAGCGCCTTTCTTTTTACTGCTGAATAATATTTCATTGTCTGGATGTACCACAGTTTAGTCACCCATTCTCCTACTAAAGGACATCTGGGTTGCTTCCGAGATTTAGCCACGATGAATAAAGTTGCTATAAACTTCCATGCGAAGGTTTCTGTGTGGACATAACATTTCAGCTCCTCTGTGTAAATACCAAGGAGCACAATTGTTGGATCATATGGTAAGATTATGCTGAGTTTTGAAAGAAACTGTCAAACTGTTTTCCAATGCGGCTGCCCCGTTCTGCATCCTCCCAGCCATAGATGAGAGTTCCTGTGGCTCCACATCCTCGCCAGCACTTGGTGGTGTCAGTGTTCTGGATTGGGGCCATTCTAAGAGGTATACAGCGGGATCTCATTATTTAATTTGCATTTCCCTGGAGCATCTTTTCATATGCTTAGTTTCTATCTGCATATTTTCTTTGGTGAGGTGTCTATTAAAGTCTTTGGCCAATTTTTTAATCAGGTTTTTTTTTTACTGTCGAGTTTTACGAGTTCTTCGTATAGTTTGGTCCATTATCAGATTGTCTCTGTAAATATTTTCCTTATGGCTTCTCTTCCTTTCTTTCTTTCTTTTTTTTGAGATGGAGTCTCACTCTGTTGCCCAGGCTGGAGTGCCATGGTGCAATGTCAGCTTCCTGCAGCCTCCGCCTCCCAGGTTCAAGTGATCCTCCTGTCTCAGCCTCCCATGTAGCTGGGATTACAGGCACTCACCACTAAGATCACTGAATTTTTGTATTTTTAGTAGAGATGGGGTTTCACCATGTTGGCCAGGCTGGTCTCAAACTCCTGACAACAGATGATCCACCTGCCTTGGCCTCCCAAAGTGCTGGGATTACAGGCGGGAGCCACTGCACCCAGCCCTCTTTTCGTTGACTTAAAAGTGTTTTCACAGGGCAGAAATGTATAATTTTAATGAAGTGCAGCTTATCAATTATTTTTTTCATGCACCATGCCTTTTGCATTATATCTAAAACATCACCATCAAACCTGAGGTCATCTAGATATTCTCCTATGTTATCTTCTAGAAGTTTTAAGTTTTGTGTCTCACATTTAAGCCTGTGATCTATTTTGAATTAATTTTTGTGAAAAGTATAAGGTCTATGCTTAGATTCAATTTTTTTGCGTGTGCATGTGGATAGCCAGCTGTTTCAGTGCCATTTGTTGAAAAGATAATCTTGCGGCCAGGCGCGGTGGCTCAAGCCTGTAATCCCAGCACTTTGGGAGGCCGAGACAGGCGGATCACGAGGTTAGGAGATCGAGACCATCCTGGCTAACACAGTGAAACCCCGTCTCTACTAAAAATACAAAAAAATCTAGCCGGGTGTGGTGGCGGGCACCTGTAGTCCCAGCTACTTCGGAGGCTGAGGCAGGAGAATGGCATGAACCCGGGAGGCGGAGCTTGCAGCGAGCTGAGATCCGGTTACTGCACTCCAGCCGGGGTGACGGAGCGGGACTCCGTCACAAAAAAAAAAAAAAAAAAAAAAGAAAAGATAATCTTGCCTCCACTGTATTACCTTTACTTCTTTGTCAAGATTTGTAGGCCATATTTTTATGAGGATCTGCCTCTGGGCTCTCTGCTCTGGTCGACTGATCCATCTGTCTGTTCTTTTGCTATCCTGTCTTGATGCCTGTAGCTTTATGGTAAGTCTTAAAGTCAGGCAGAGTCATTCCTCCTCCTTTGCTCTTGTCCTTCAGCCCTGTGTTGGCCACTCCAGGCGTTCTCCCGTTCCATACAAACTTTAGAATCCATTTGTCCATATCCAAAAAACAACTGACTTGGATTTTTATGAGGAGTGCACTGGACCCATTTATGAATTTGGCAAGAACCGGCATCTTGACTGTCTTGAGTCTTCCTATCCATGAACTTGGAATATTTCTCCATTGACTTCTTTAATCAGTTTTGTCGTTTCCCTCAGATAAATCTCATGCATATTTTGTTAGATTTACCTAAGTATGTAATTTTTTTCATGCTATTATAAATGGTTTTGTGTTTTAAATTTCACATTCCATTTGTTTATTGTTCATATCTAGGAAAAAAGCAGCGTGAAGCCAAGCGAGGATTTTAGGCAAAGAACAGACACAGCTGAATTGTGTTTTCAAACTAGAACCCAGCTGATGTTCAGAATGGATTAAAGGAGAACAGGTGCTGGGGGAAACGGGAAAATACCAACGGGAAATTCTGACCTTCCAGGGCAGCACACCGAAACTTGGATGTGTATAATCATCACCTGGCAATTACATTACAGTAGAAGATACGCTGTGGTAGGCCTGGTTGGAATCCAAGATTCGGCATGTCCAACAAGCCCCAGGTGATGCCAACGCTGCAGGCTCTCAGACAACCCCAAGTCAAGAGGGTCTGGGGGAAAGCGGATGAGGCTCTGAGCTCAGGCAGAGACAGTGAGGAGGGGAGGAAGGACTGCGGTCCAGAGAGAGAGAGAGACACTGTCTTGCCACTCTTGTGTTTCCCCCTCACTGTATCAGAAGTTGGTCTGGAGCAGGAAGGAAGGGGATGAAGGAGTCAGTGGGAGCGGACGAGTGAAAAGCACCTGCCTTTGGTATCCTTCGTTGATCTGAGATACATTATCCAAGCCAGGGACCACAGAAAAGCTGCCAGTTTCCCCTAACCAGTGCGATGTGCCTGCTGGATTTGTCCTGCAGCCCTGGCCCTTGGTTACACTGACTTGAGGGATGCCCTTGACTGCCTGTCAGCAGGGCCTGCGTCAGATGCCTCTTCTGCACCCCCTTTCTCCTTCCAAAATGCGAACACGGCTCATCAAAAGGAGAGAGAGATGTGGGGTCACATAAGCACTTGGATATCCCCTGGGCTCACTGCTTTGCTTTCCAAACTGTAGTTTTCTCAGCTATGAAAAGGGGGGCTTGGTCTAGAAGATACTTCTAATCGCCTTTCAGGAATCCCATGATCTGAGCTCTCACCTCAGCCTGTGAAAGCCTCCCCTTTGTTTCCAAAGATCAACGTCCAAGCCATGCTGCCTGCACATGGTCAGGTTTTCCCCTCTTGGGCTTCTGCCAGTACTGAAGAGAAACGCATGACAAGTATCCCGCCTGACAGAGGCAGGTGGGAGGGCTTTTCTAGAAGCATTCTGCTACTGCTTCTCATGGGTCATGGAGGCAGCTGGGTGGCCACGGAGGACCCGCTGCTGGATGCTTTCTCGGGTGAGCGTGCATTTCCCACCTCGTGGACCTCCTTCCTTGTTCTTCTGACCATGGTTCCATCCACAAACGCCCATGCCCAGGAAGGTCAGGGCCCCAGCTTTGCTTAGGCCAAGGAACGGAAGTCTAACACCACAGCTGTCTTGCTAGAAAATAAAGTGAGGCCTAAAAGAAGGTCCTCTGTGGGGAAAATTAGGGCCCAATCCTCCTGGTATTCCTTCTTTCATTCTTTATCACAGAAAAATTCCACCAAAATTAGTAAAGTATTCATTATCATGAGTTCAGTCTCCTACAAAGCCTAGCCCATTGTGAGGTCAAATTCAAACATGTTTGTACAAATGGATCTAAGTGAGTTTTCTTGAGACATCAAAAAGGATAAGAAAAAATATCATAAGAGAACGTTTTCAGCTACAAGGCATAGTCTATTCCAATTTAAGTATTATCCATGTCACTCCATTCCTTTGTCCAAAAATATAAGCTGAAGCAAATATCTGCTGGAGACCACACCTGGGGCAGAAACGGTCCTCATCAGGCACCACGCACGTCCCACAGTCAGTGAAGGGGGCTGTGAGCGAACAACATGACGGGCCTCAAGATCCTGCAGAGGCTCTTAGCCTGTGTGTGGAGGAGACGGAGAGGGCCTGGGGACAGGGACACGCGGCCCACCGGCTACTGCATCTTCCCATTTTTTGCAAGAAATATGACTGGCTTTTTTTTTTTTTTTTGAGACAGGGTCTTGCTCTGTTGCCCAGGCTGGAGTGCAGTGGTGCAATCATAGCTCCCTGCCGCCTAGATCTCCTGGGCTCAAGGGATCCTCCCACCTCAGCCTCCTGAGCAGCTAGAACTACAGGTGCACACCACCATGCCAGGTTAATTTTTAATTTTTTTTTAAAGAGATGGGGTCTTGCTACATTGCCCAGGTTGGTCTCAAACTCCTGGACTCAAGCGATCCTCCTGCCTTGGCCTCCCAAAGTGCTGTGATTATAGACGTGAGCCACCGGACCTGGCTGGATTTTTAACGTGAAGTCTCCTAATTTAGTCTTAATGTTGGCCATTTATTTATAATTTTTAAACACTGAGGACATTATTTTTCAAACAATGAGGTGTATACACTGAGTTAAACATGCATCTGGACCAGATGTGACCCCGAACATTACTTTGCCACCTCTCACACACAAAGCAGAGCCCCTTCCGTAAGGAATCCACAGTCACTTAAGGCATCCATGTGCCAACACACCGAGTTGTAAATCTGTGACAGATTTACAGACCCTTCAGTCTGGCCCCGTGGATTAATCCAAAATGCAGCTCAGATTCCCCTGACAAACACCCCATTCCAATGAGGCCGATCTCCTGGGCGCCTGTGAGCAGAGACCATTTCCATTTCCTCCTCCATCCCTCGGCTCAAATTCTTTTGTTCCTCTGCAATGTCCTTTCCTCTCCCTTCGAGCCACGAAGCACAATCACACCCCACCTTTCTACACCACTGTCCTTGACTCCTTTGGTGAATGTGTCTTTTATTATCTGCACCACACGATTTAGCACAGAGTCATGCATGGCGGCTTATTGTGAGCCAGCTGTTTCGTATGTATTCCTGGTGAGGCTGTGAATTCTGGAGGGAAGAGGCCAGGTCTTGCTGGCTGTTCACAAGATTTCTTGTGTTTTCGGGTAACAGGACTCCATGTGCACCATAAGCTATAAAGGCACCCAGGACACTGGCCACAAAGCACACTGCATTAATTGATACAAAACAGAACAGACAGGCAGGGACCAGCGGCTCAAGCCTGTAATCGCAGCACTTTAGGAGGCTGAGGCAGGAGGATTGCTTAAGACCAGCCTGGCCAACATAGCAAGGACCTATCTTTACAAAAAAAAAAAAAAAAAAAAAAAAATCAGCCGGGTGTGGTGGCAAGCACCAGAGTTCCAGCTACTCTGGAGGCTGAGCCACAAGGATTCCTGGAGCCTAGGAGATCAAAGCTGCAGTGAACCAGCCTCTAGCTCCTGGCCTCCAGGGATCCTGTTGTCTCCCGGCCACAGAGTGAGACATCTCTTAAAACAAACCAAAACAAAACACAGAGCCACCACTGTGAATTTGGCATTCCTCGTACTGGGAGAAAGAATTGTTTAACCTAAGTGAAAAAGATCTAGTGAAGAAAGTGCCAAGCACAGACTGAAAACAGTGAACTTAACGCTTGCACCGTTGAGGATCCACTTCCCTCTGGAGTCATGTCAGCACTGGACGTGACTCAGGCTTCTTTGGGGGCTTCCTAGCCATCAAGAGGAGCCACCCCAGACCCAGGCCCCAAACTGTGGCTCCTGGGAGCCCATGGCGTTTGTCTATGACCCACAAACCATCTTAAGCCCAGATAAGCAGGACTTGCGCTCATGCTAAACCATGAGGAATCCTCCGCCAACCCCAGCACCTGGAGCCCCCGGCCGCACATTCCCTGGGTCAGCCTGAGTCCTTAACTGTCCCCCGAAAACCCCGAGTCAGACACAGCCATCCTAACCTCGGGAGTCAAAGACCTTCATGTTGTTTGGTTTGCTGTTGTCTTTGAGACGGGGTGCCAGGCGGGTGTGGGGTAGAATCACCTCTACCTCTGGAGTCTCCAGACGCGCCCATGATCTGCACCTGTGGCCCCTCTCCCCCGGGCCAGGCGCCGCTTCATTTCCATCCCAGTTCCTCTGCTCCCCTGCAGATCCTCCTCTGCACCCAGGAGGAAGGGAGCAGGACCCACCTGGCCCCGAAGTCCTCACTGGGGTATCAGGTCCGCTGTACTGGCCACACCATCACTCCCTGTCCTGCATGGAGGGAGCAGTGGCTTGGACCTGCAGCCAGCGGGCTGGGCACTTCCCAGTGTTGCATCCATTTGAACCTGACTCCTGAGGTTGGGCTGGATACATCTGACTCGGCGTTTCTGCAGGCTGACCTAGGAAACGTGCAGCCCAAGGGCTGCAGGGGCTGGGGTGGTTGACAATTCCTCATGACTTAGCAGCTGTATTAGTCTGTTCTTACACTGCCATCAAAAATACCTGAGACTCGGTAATTCATATTAAAAAAGAGGTTTAACTGGCTCACAGCTCTGCAGGGGGCTGTACAGGAAGCATAGTGGCTTCTGCCTCTGGGGAAGCCTCAGGAAGCTTCCAATCATGGCAAAGGCAAAGAGGAAGCAGGCACATCTTAATGGCCAATGCAGGAGGAAGAGAGCATGAGGCAGGGGCTGCACACTTTCAAACAACCGGACCTGATGAGAACTCACTACCACGACAACAGCACCAAACGGATGGTGCTGAGCCATTCACGAGAAACCACCCCCACGGTCCAACCACCTCCTACCAGGCCCCACCTCCAACGCTGAAGATTACAATTCAAGATCAGATCTGGTGGGACACAGAGCCAAACCACATCAGCAAGAGCAGGGGTCCTGTCTGTCTGGGGTTAACGTGGTTTCTGGATCAGAGACACATGCCACAGGCTCTCAGCAACTTCAGTTTGGGGCCTGAGGTTGCGTCTCTCAAAAAGAAAGTGTTTGAATTTGGATCTGGTGTACAAGCCCCGTCCCCATATAATATGTATATTATAAATAAATATAACACGTTATATATTATATATATATAAATGTTTTATATATAAATAAATGTTTTATTCATATATATAACATATATAAATGTTTTATTCATATATATAAATGTTTTATTCATATATATGTTTTATTCATATATATAAATGTTTTATTCATATATATATATTTATTTATTTATTTATTTATTTATTTATTTAGAGATGGGATCTTACTGTGCTGCCCAGGCTGGAATGTAGTGACACAATCGTAGCTCACTGCAAGCCGCCAACTGGGCTCAAGCAAGCCTCCCACCTCAGCCTCCTGAGTAGCCGGATAACTACAGGTGCATCACTACACCCAGCTAATTTTCATTTTTTGTAGAGACTCAAACTCCTGGCCTTAAGCTATCATCCTGCCTCAGCTTCCCAGAGTGCTGGGATTATAGGCATGAGCCACAGTGCCCAGCCCCCACTAGGTTTTTGAATCTGTCTGGCAGTGATATGATTTTCAGGCAGAAACACCCAGACTATGGGATAAACGCCTACAATAAACAGCTAGAGAAGGTGGAGATGGGATGAAGAATCCAGGCCACGTGCTCTTTCTTCCCCTTGTGGGAATTTTGCCTGGGCAAGAAGAAGACACATTTTTAATGTCTCTGTTTTGAAATGAACATAACTCACCTGGTGTATGATCTTTAGGTTATAATTAGGTTTGCTTTTTCTGTGAACTGTATTCTGCCTTCAAGTGTTTCAATCCATCTGATGTGCTGGCAGGCGGGGGCGGGGGGCTCTGAGTGCATTCCCATAAAGTATTTTCATTTCAGTTGAGAAGATTAATTAATGTTGACTTCTACAAACAAATGCTGTTCAGAGAATGATAATGACATACTGAGATGATGAGTGAAGAATTAACACTATCTTCGAACGTCTGTAAAAGACAGACATAAACACAACCACAAAACGTTCTCTACACATTACCCAAGAAAAAGAGGTGCATGTTTGCTCAGATGCACTCCCCGGTAACTGTGAAACCTGTCCCTTTCTACCCAGTGAAAACAAACATGGAGTATGTCTGTGGAGCAAGACTCTTCGTGAGACTAGAACATTCTGCAGTGTATTAACCAGGGACCTATGAGATGTGTACATAAAATCATTTTATTGCACCTGACCTTCAACGGTCTCTCCAGAACCTTTCTGCTAACATTAAGGCCAAGTAGGTGCAAATTAAGGTAAGAAGACAGAGTGGATGGAGTGGGAGGGTGAACAGGACAGAGGAGCCCGCCAGGTGGGTTTCTCATTGGCACGGAGGACGCCCAAACCCTCAGACCTGGCACCCAGCCTGGACAGGGTCGGGATCCTGCAGGCTCCACGGAGCGGTCCCTTTGTTTGTATTCTAATGTGTTTTGCAGCACCGAACAGAAGCTGCACTGTTATGCTGGAACATTTCATGAACCTCAAGTCTTTCATCTGAAATCGAAGCTTAAATGACTTCTTTCAACTACTGGCTCGTGGGCCAGCCCTATCCAGTGGCTGAATAAAAAGGAGGAAGGCCGGTGCTGTCCCATTTGCAGGCTTCAGTGAGCTCGACAGCCCCGGGATCTCAGAGGGCAGAGAGCTGATCTGGTTGCAGGGCTTCAAAGACAACGGGTGCAGGAGCCCACACCGCCTCAGACTGGCTGTGGCCAAGCCCCAGCTGGATGGCTCGATGTGAGGCCTCCCGATGACTACAGCCGTCCACCCTGGGTCCGGGGAAGGGGCTGGCTGGGCGGTGGGCGGCATCTTCCAGTGGGAAGGTGAGTTCACCCAAACAAAACGCGTCCGCCTACAGTTTCTCTGCACCGAATTTTATGCTTTTATGACCAGAGCTTCCTTCTTCCCATGACCTCCCCTTATAAGATTGTGTCTTCTCTGGGAACAACTAGGTATAAATTACACGGTAAATGCTTTCTATAGTGCCAAAGACTCTATACATGCCTGAAAGAAAAATAAAGCCAACACTGTTCTTCAAGAAAAACGGAGTCTCGCCAGTGAGCAATCTTACGAAACAGGAGAATCTGGCCTGGCAGAAGCCACGGGGCCATCCCAGACAGCGCCATGAGCTGCCGCACGCTGCTTCCAGCACCTCCTCTTCACCCGGCAGCTCCCTCTGCCATCCCGAGGCTGTCATCCCTCCATCCTCCCCAGCTCCACGGGGCCCTCCAGTGCTCCAGGCCACTGACTCTCCGGGTGGATCCCTGAACCAGCAGCGTCAACATCACTCTCCGCAGCCTTGCCAGAAATGCAAATTCTCAGAACACCCCGGACCTTCTGAATCTCACACAGTGACTGGATGTACAAGAGCTGGAGAACCAGTGCCTGGGCCTTTCCCTCCCCTCTTCTCTCCATTACGAAAGAAAAACAACGCTACATCCCTTCCAGTGGGGAGCCCACGCGCACCGCGACACGCTGCACTGTGCATTCCATCGCCATCTCTGCTCAGCGTCCCGACACAGCAGACAGTGAGAGCGGCAGGGCAGAGCAACGGCAGCCACAGGCACCCCGGGCCACTCGGAGGCTACAGAGGGCAGTCCTCTGCCTGAGGGAGACATGGTCTCATGGAGTGCCAGGCAATCTTGGGGCCCAATCACAAGCCAGTTAGGAAGGCCAGGGGGTATGACAACCACTGGTTAATGATGTCGTAACATTTTGGGTGCTGCCTACTAATTATGACGTCATTAACAATCTCCAGGACTCTGCAAACAGACCCCAAGTTTGCTCTTTCACCCACAGTAAAGACACTTCTACACTTTGTCTACAAACAAGCTTCTTTTCACCAGGGCAGCCTGGGCGTGGAGAAGTAAATGCAGTTGCAGTGGCCAGTGGAGAGGGAGAGGGCAGTTACTAGGGCCACAAAGACCCCCGTTAGGCACGCGTCCTAACGGGCGTCTTTGTGGGCACATTGCTGGCGCAAGACACTGGGAGAAATGGAAGCTGAGGGCAACGCAGCATGTGGGGAGTGAGGTCAGTGCTATGTGCGGCCGAGGAGGGTGGCCGGGATTCGGGGAAGCAGAACTGACCCCAGCAGACACCCCTGCACCCCCACCCAGGCC
>NC_045451.1:73572781-73597087 GCF_002776525.5 Piliocolobus tephrosceles | reverse complement strand
GAAGCAGAACTGACCCCAGCAGACACCCCTGCACCCCCACCCAGGCCCACACCAAAGCAGGAAGGCGGGAGAGCCACGACCAGAGGGCCAGCACTCCGTTTCCCGCAACACATCCCAACATGTGCCTCTGACTGACAGTGAGTGACACACTAACTCATTCAACAAACATGCCTAGAGCTCACACTAGACGCCAGGCAGGGCAGGGTGCCTTCCTACACATCTCACAGGGCTCAGGGCTCCAGGACGTTGGCTGTTTTGCTGTGGCAGACGTGAATTACGTGCCGTGAGGATGGTGGCCAAGTACTGGGTTGGTGAGGCGCCGGCGGAAGGATGAGAATCCGCATCTCAGCCCGACAGTCTGACTTTCTAACCCTCCTTATACACACTCCCAAAGTGCTGAAAACTTTATTTCCTCATGAAACACGGCCATTCGTGAGAGGTTAAACTTGCAGGTGAGAAAATACACAGGAAACGCTTATTTCTCTATGAAAACATGAGTCTCAAGAAAGCCAAGAGACTACAGACATTTCTGCAGCCCTCTGTTGGAGACTTGCAAAGGTCTGCACGTGTACCCCTTTGGACGTCAAGGGTTTACTGAATACCATTTCCACACGGTCTATAGCTATGTCAGAGGGCAACTATTCCACCATCATTTCTGATCCACAGACCTGTTAGATATTTGTCTGGAGAAGGAGAAATAAAACTCAATGTTGTTAATTGCACTCCAAAGAGTCCCACAATTTTTTCTAACTTTTTATTGTAGTAAAATGTATAGAACAAATGTTGCCACTTTCATCATTTTTAGATTTATTTTTAGAGATGGAGTCTCACTATGTTGCCCAGGCTGGCCTCCAAATTCCTGGCTCAAACAATCCTCCCTCCTCAGCCTCCCAGTAACTGAGACACAATTCAGCGGTGTTACTAACATTTGCACTGCTGTGCAACTGTCACCACCATCCATTTCCAACTCTCTTCCCTGAACAGAAAACTCTGTAACCATCAAGTAGTAAAGTCTCCATTCTTCCCTCCCCCAGGCTCCTGGTAACCTGTAATCTACTTCCTGTCTCTATGAGCTTGTGTATAGCGCTAGGTACTTCATATAAGCAGTATCATGTATTTGTCATATCAGGTATTTTAGTCACTGGCTTACTCCACTTAGCATGTTTTCCAGGGTGCATCCAAACTTAATTCCTTTTTAATGGCTGAGTAATATTTCATTGCATGGATATACCACATTTCGGATCTCTTTATCAGCTGATAGACTTGTAAGTTATCTCCACCCTCTGGCCGCTGTGAATAATTCTGTAACGAACAGTGGGCACAGACGTCCATCCCGGTCCTTGTTTTCAGTTCCTGTGGTTGTACACCTAGGAGTGGAATTGTTGGGTCAAGTGGTAATTGTATGTTTAACATGTAGAGAAACCATCAAACTGTTTTCCATAGTAGCTGCGTCGTTGTAAACTCCTATCAGTAATAAAAAGGGGTTCTAATTTCTCCACATCTTTGCCAATGCTTGTTATTTTCTGATTTTTTAAATCATAACCCCTCTGGGAGGTGTGAAGTGGTATCTCACTGTGGTTTTGATTTTCCTTTTTCAGATAACTAAGAATACTCAGTATGTGTTCATTTGTTTATTGGCCATGCATATCTTCTTTGGAGAAATGTCTATTTGCCCATTTTTGTGTTTGGTTATTTGTCCTTTTGTTGTTAAGTTTTTTTTTTTTTTTTTTTGCAGTTTATTATATATTCTGAATATTAAGCCCTCATCAGATAAATGACTTGCAAATATTTTCTCCCATTTTGTAGGATACCTTTTTACTTTCTTAATAATGTCTTTGGATGCACACAAGTCTTTCATTTTGATAAAGTCAAATTTATCTGTTTTTCTTGTTCTTTTCTTGTTCATACTTTAGGTGTCATAGCTGAGAACCCATTGCCGTGTCCAACATCATGGAAACTTACCCCTGTTTTCTCCTAAGAATTTTATGGTCTTGGCTCTTAAATGTAAGTCACTGATACAGTTCAAGCTACTTTTTGTATCTGATATGAGACAGGGTCCAAATCCACTCTTTTGATGTGGAAACCCAGCTGCCCCAGCACCATTTGTTGAAAAGACTATTCTTTCCCATTAAATGAACTTGGAGCCATTATCAAAAATCATCCAGCCATAGCTGTGTGGATGTCCAGACTCTCAGTTCTCTTCACAGGTCTATGCATCCATCCTTAGGTCCACACCACACCGTGTTGATTACAGTACTTTTGTAAATTTTGAAACTGGGAAGTGTGAGTCCTCTGACTTCGTTCTTTCTCAAGACTGTGTTCGCTGTTAGGTGTGCTTTGAAAGTCTATATGAATCTTAAGATCAGCTTTTGCAAAAATGAAAGGCTGTTAGAATTTTGATAGGGATTGTATTGCATCTGTAGACGGTTTTAGGTAGTATTGACATGTTAGCTATAGTAAGTCTTCTTACCCATGAATATGGAATGTCTTTCCACTTAATTAGGTATTCTTTAATTTCCTTCAGCAATATTTTGTATTTTTTTCAGTGTACATATCTTTCCTGCTGGGTTCAATTTACTTCTAGGTATTTTATTCTTTTAGAGCTAATTTAAATGAAATGACTTTGTTAATTTCCTCTTCAGATTGTTCATGGCACATGTATAGAAACACATTTGATTTCTGCATGTTGATCTTGTTCCCAGTAATTCTGCTGAATTCATTTATTAGTTCTAGTAGCTTTCTTGTGGAGTCTTGGAGATAGTCCATACATAAGACCATGTCATTTTTAACAGGGATAGTTTTCATTCTTTTCTTTGCAATTGGATGCCTTTTATTTCTTTTTCTTGTTTAGTTGCTCTGGTTACAACCTGGAGTACAATGTTGAACAGCATCGGTAAAAGTCGGTATCCTCTCTTGTTCCTTGTCTTAGGGGTTAAAGCTTTCACCACTGAGTGTGCTGTTAGTAGGTTTTTCAATAAATACCCTGCTACAGACTGAATGTCTGTGTCCCCCTACAACTCACATGTTGAAACCTAATTCCCAATGTGAGCATATTAGGAAGTGGAGCCTTCGGGAGGTGATTAGGTCATGAGGGCAGAGCCCTCATAAATGGGATTAGTGTCCTTATCAAAGAGATCCCAGAGAGCTGGCTGGCCCCTTCCACCATGTGAAGATACAACAAGAATGTTCCGTCTATGAACCAGGAAACAGGCCCTCACCACACACAGAATCTGGTGGTGCCCTGATCTCAGACTTCCGACCTCTGGAACAATGAGAAATAAACCTCTGTTGTTTACAGGCCACCTTGTACGTGGTATTTTGTTAAAGGCACCCAGATGGAAGAGGACATGCCCTTTATCTTGTTGAAGAAGTTCCTTCTATTTCTAGGGTTTTGTGTGTTTTTATAATCAAAGAAGGTTAAGATTTTGTCAAATGCCTTTTCTGTGTCTACTGAGAAGATCTCATTTTTTTTTTCTTTCGTTCTATAAATGTGGTATATTGTATTGTTTGATTTTCCTTTTTCTGTGTGAAACAAGGTCTCACTCTGTGACCCAGGCTGGAGTGCACTGGCATGATCACAGTTCACTGCAGCCTCAACCTCTTAGGCTCAGGTGATCCTCCCACCTCAGCCTCCTAAGTAGCTGGGACCAAAGGGACCTGCCATCACCCCTGGCTAATTTTTGTATTTTTTGTAGAAACAGGCTTTTGCCATGTTGTCCAGGCTAGTCTTGAACTCCTGGGTTCAAGCAATCTGCCCACCTCGGCCTCCCAAAGTGCTGGGATTACAGGCCTGAGCCACCGTGCCCAGCCCTGATTTTCTTAGGTTGAACAATTCCATTATCCCTGAAAGAGATAACTAATTACAAACTATGTATTACTACATGAAAATTATGCTCTGAGCACCATTTTAAAGATCACTTCATTATTTCATTCAAGATATATTTATTTTGCACCCAGGCATTATTTTGAGCACTGAAGGCACAGCCTGGACTAAACAGTTATCTCTGCCCTCCTGGAGTAACACTCTGAGAGGAGAGACAGACAGCAAGTGAGACAGGTATATATAAAACATACAGTTAGTGAGAAGTGATAAGGAAAATAATATGGCAAAAACGGGGAAAAGAGTATGAAGAGGCTGAGATTCTAGACAGAGAGGCCTAACTTACAGCATCACGGTTTACACACGTGTCCACAACTCAACATTGCTTTCGAAATAGGAACACTTTTAGCAAAGAGGAAGAAATTGCCTAAACAGACTCAGTGTCTTTTCCACAACAATCATCCGCCAAGCCGCAGGCCTAACCAGGAAATCCCATTTCCTTTTGGCCTCGTGTCCTCCACCAACAGATACAACGTTGATGCCAAACGTTGTGTGGTTTGTAGGTGTTGTGAGCCAATGAGGGCATGCCCAGGGCCAAAGGCTGCCCTCCGGAACCAGGGCAAGGTTGTAGACTCCATCAAACAACAAATGGAGCCTACTCCAAAACCAAATGCTCAACACATGCAGCCTTTCTCATGCCCATCTCCCCTTTACTCATTTCCATGGCTGAAAATAATCAGGATGGGCATTCGTCCATAACTCCTACAGGTTAACTTCCTGACATATGAGCCTTTAAGAAGTTATAAAAGGTTACATATCTTTTCATTTTTGACAACTATATACTAACAGAACTTGAACACAGCCATCTGACCTTCAGAATCAAAGAAATACGCAGCCTGAGAATAAAGAGAGGGCGTGCTGTTTGATGACCTGACTTCAACACCTAAGCAGCCACTAAGTGTGGCTTGAGCCGGAGCACAGAAATGAAAGAAAAATAAACTCAGATTTTAAAAGCCAGATGTTACACAGGTTAAACACAACCTCATTTAAATTACGAAATGACAAGATGCTTATTAACGGCAATGGAGCCGTGAACAGAGCACGTCTCGGAGAAGCTCCCGTTAGCTCTGCGGCCTCGCGCCACCGTTTCCGGTGGGCAGCACCCCTCTTGGCTCACTCCCTTCCTCCCGGCTCCCGCCACAGCAGACAGGAAGCACTGTGTGAGCAACAGGAAACCTGCGCTTCCTTGTCTTGTGCACTGGCCAACCAATTAGCATGTCACCATGAGGGGCAGATGCACATGAATATGGAGCACGGAGCCTCATTTTTCTGTTCAGTCTGTCAAGCCATGAATTCACTCATCCCATTTTGTCCTAAAACCTTGGGGTGGGGGTGGGGGTGGGGGCTGAAGGGAAGGAGGGTTTCAAAAGCCCCATCTACAGGGATGTGAAAAAAAAGAAAAAAAAAGTCAGGCTCTGTAAGCCCTAAAGGGCATTTCTAAGAGCAATGGCACCATCTTTCCATATCCAGGTGTACTTCCCTGTGGAAGGTTCTAGACACACTGTGGCCGCTCAAATTATTCCCTGTGGCAGACAGTGGTATTGTTACATCTGCTATCCACTTGTGTAAAGAAAAGGGAAAACCTGATCTCAGAGTTTTGAGGCTGAAAGATACAGCAGGTATAACCAGATATTTAAGATGAAAAACCCAAGGATCCAAATGAGATTATTGGTTGACATAAGCTCCGATAAAGGTACAGAAATGAAAATATGCAATGCCTAATTCTACTGATCAGATTAGAGCAATTTCTATAGAAAATTACTATTCTTTGCTCACAACACCGTTTAAAGCAATGTAAACACATTCCTATTGCTACTGTGCCCAGATACTTCTCTGCTGAGCTATTAGCCATCGTTTCATTTTATAAAAACCATAATAGAAAATGTGGCCAAACAGATAGATGGAGTGTTCCCAGCAATATGGAGAAACAGTTGTGTTTATGCAGAGATTAGTCTTTCAAATTGAGAGATCTCCAAAGCTCCATTTGTACTTGAAAGGCTTGTCTTTTTGTTACCCAGTAAATAGCTCATTCATATTCTACAAAGAAAACCCTCTAAATTGGGAGAAATAGCCATATTTAACATTAGGTAGGGAAATGGGGCTGAAAGCGAGAAAAGAAGTCTATTTCCCCCAGTTTCTTGGACTAGATTAAAGCTTTCCTTTATAATTTAAAACAGCCTCTGTTTTCTCCACATATAAGAGGCAGAAATTTCATGAAAGGCTGAGAAGTACTATCCATTAATGCAGAAATTATGCCAAAGAACAAGTTAAGAAACACATTTTTAAAAAGCAATCTTGGGTCCTTTTCTCTTATTCTGCCGTACATGTTTCTTAGCTGCTGCAGCTCCCTTAAGACGGCGGTGGCTGTCAAGCTGGCCTGAAGTGTGGGTGCCACACAGGTCCCCATGCAGGGCTCTTTCTGCGAAGCCCCAGGGCGCCATGCGCTGTGGGGTGACTGCCCTGTCACTTGCCGTTCGCTACTCAGAATTAAAAAGTATCGGAATCGTTGAATGAGGTGAACACCAGATGATGTAATTAAAGCCATCCAAACACATGATGTATTCCTTGCCGTCTCAAGAAAATGACAATTTGGGAGATGAGAATATGTGTTAACAACTGTTTTTAAGCCTGTTTGAGCATAAAAATAACAGAATGGAGCTCTAGTGTTAATTTAGGGCAACGAAGGGAACGCAGAGAAGGCATCCTGTTCTCTCCGTCAGGCAGGTGCCCTGGGATGCTGGCGGGTTTGCTCCTCCGAACCCCCGGCTCAGAGGGCTGCACACTTCCAGGGAGCAGAGCGGGCGGGCAGCATGGCCTCCAAAAGAGGTACAGGAAGGGAAGGAAAGGAGAGGAAAGGAGAACTGGGGGAGAGGGAGGGAGCCTGGGAGCTGGTTGTCACACATCCCTCAAGGCCAACCTTTAGGAGTCCAGGGAGGACATGGCCACGCCCAGGAAGAGCTCCCACTCCCTAGAAGCACACACACAACACGTGTGATTCCAGAAACCCTGTGTGGCACCTTCAGGGGTCACTGATTGTTTCATGGAGATTCTTGGTCTCGGGACCCTCAGCGGGTCCACAGGTAGGAAAATGCTCTGCTTGCCCTGTAAGCCGTCCCTGGTTGCTGCCCCTGGCGGTCGGGATCTGCCTTCAACTTGCCCTAGAGAGTCCTGCAAAGGCCACCACAGCATGGCCACAGGCGTGTGACGCTTCCAGGAACATCTCCGCATGAGAGCATACTGTCCTCACCGAGTCCAGGCCGCGACCTGCCCGCCACTGGAAAGGCTGGACCGCTCTGGCTACACGGTTGTAGAAAAGCTCCCAGGCGGGGCTCTGCTCGGCTCTCTGCCTTTCTAGGAGATGTCCTTGCTATCCCTGCTCCGCCCGTGACAGCCACCATGACTGAGCCCACACTGGCCTCCGGGACTCCCCCCTTCTGCACTGACATACGCCTTTCTTGGGCACTCTTCAAGGCTTAGCATAGAAGAATTAGTATCAGTTAAGGGAAGAAGATAAATTCTAATTCTGTAGCTCCCAGATTCCTTTTTTGGAATCATTAAAATCCAAAAAAAAAAAAAAAAAAAAAATAGTTCCAACTGCTTATTGAACAGTGACTGTCTCACAGTCCTATGTAGAAGTCATCTTTCTTAGGCCAAAGTTGGCATCTCATCCTGAAAACCAGCCCCCTCCCTGGCTGTTTGGTCTGGAGAGTCACATCACCATGCACCCCGGCTTGACACCTGAATGCATCCCTGGCCCACCCCCCGTGGCCCCCGGTCTAGCGGTCAGCCTGGTTGTCTCAGCTCCAAGTGCCTGCATGGACCCCTCGCTTCCCGGCCTCACTCCCACGGCCCTAGTCAGGCCTGTTGCACACCTGGGCCCTGGTAACAGTGTTCTTTCTGCCCAGTGTAACCACAGTGGACACCACCACCTGCTTTTTTGAGGACAGTGAAGGACTCCACAAGTGCCTGCCCTGGTTCTGCTGTACTTGCAGCTGTCACGGGATCTGATGCCAGCCCACTGCTTCCACAGAATGAAGCTCTAGCTCACCCACCCAGGAAAGCAGTGACCCCATGAGGCAGGAGAATAGGATCTGGAGGAAGGGAACCTAAGGCCGATTCACATCGACTTCCTAGAACGAAATCAAAGGGAAAACCCCAACTTCCCATGCCCAAGTAACACAAGTACCAGAGGCTACTCCCTTGCAGCCCTGCCCCCTCCCACTTTTTCTGTGTGGCAGATGGAAAATTGAAATTACCTCTGATTGGACCCCTCCCACAACCAATCAGGCTGGTCAGGAGCCAAGTCCGCATTTGCATAGGAGTATAACTTTGTAACTTCACTTTAGCCTCTGATTGGTCACTTTCTGCAACCAGACATTTGCATAGGGTGTAACTTTGCTTCAGCCTCTGATTGGTCCCCTCCTGCAACCAATCAGACTGATCATAGGCCACTGGTTAATTAACATAGGGTGTGCACCAAGTAACCAATGGGAAACCGCTAGAGGGTCTTTAAAGCCCGGAAGATTCTGTAACCAGGCTCAGGAGTCACTTGCTAGGGCTACCGCCCTGTGGAGTGCACTCCATTTTCAATAAATCTCTGCTTGTGTTGCTTTATTCTTTCCTTGCTTTGTTTGTGTGTTTTGTCTGATTCTTTGTTCAAGATGCCAAGAACCAGGACACCCTCAACCAGTAACACGCGCTCTGCTTCTTCAATGACACTTGTGTTCCTAGAATCCTCCGTTCCCTCAGTCAGGTCCGTGTCCCATCCCCACGTCTTCCTCGCTCTTCTTGGCCTTTGTTTACAACGTCCTCCTACTCCCCCATGGTTCCCCCAGACTCTCAAAACCCATGCGGTCCCCAAGGCTATCTGCCCTCCTCAGGCCCTGGCCATGGAGAGCCCTGCTCCCGATCTTCTGTACGAGCCCAGCACGGACACGTTCACCTGCATGACAGACACCATAGGGCGCCTTCTGTGCGCAGGCGCTGGGGGACAAGGCCAGCCCACCTCAGTTCCCACGGTACTGGCAGACAGCAAGCCAGGCCACCCCAGCAGGGCGAGGCGGGCACCGGGTTCACTCCTAACAGCGGGCAAAGGTTGGTGCAGTGGGGGCGGCAGAAGGGCTCCGGCCATGCAGAGGGTGGCATGGCGGGCTGTTCCAGGCAGAGGGGCCCTGGACACGCCAGTGGGCTGACTCATTTGGTGTCGGAAGAAAAGGGGAGTACAAATTTATTTTTATTTTGCTCTTCAGCAAAATCTATAATTTTGTGTTTATCTTAGGAAGTTTATGGTAGTATATGCATATAATATTAAAATAAATACACATATAATGGGGATTATCCCCCAAATATTTTACCAAAAAGAGACACGTGTTTCAAAAACTCAAGAGGCATGAACTGTCTGCCTTAAATACCCTCATCACTAATTGTCCTTTTTTGGTCTCTCTCAACAGCACTACCTTCTCATCAGATACAAAGAATTTTCTTTTTCTTTACTCAGCAGCAAATCTCTTAGAAAATACAAAACAGACACATGGGTTTGTCAGATGACACGGGTCTACTCTAAAGGACTGCTCTAGAACTATCCATTAAGGACAGGTGCGTGGCTCACGCCTGTAATCCCAGCACTTTGGGAGGCTGAGGCAGGAGGACTGCTTGTGCCCAGAGTTCCAGATCACCTGGGCAAAATGGTGAGACCCCATCTCTACAAAAAACACAAAAATTGGCCAGGCATGGTGGCGTGTGCCTGCAGTTCCAGTTACTCAGGAGGCTGAGACAGAAGGATCCCTTAAGCCCAGAAGTTCAGAGATGCAGTGAACTGTGATAGCGCCACTGCACTCAAGCCTGGCCAAGACAGTGAGGCCCTGGCTCTTAAAAAAAAATAAATTAAAAATAAAATAAAATAAAATAAAAACTACCAATTTAGGAAAATAATGTTCAAACATGATTTTCAAACATGTCCCTATTCCTACAATATACTGTATCCTCGCAAAGCACCTCTCCTTTGTGTTCCTCTTCAAAAGGAGGCTGGAGAAACTGCAGTGAAATGACAATGACCGTGGCGTGATGACATGGAGGCGGTGGCTCTGGCTCTAGCTCAGTCATTGGCTGTGGAATGTTCACCATGTGACAGGGCTGGATCCAGGGTGTGACCTTGGGCGGAAACTTAGGGTATGCTTACCTTGAGTTTATGCACCTCTAACGATGAGGCCAGGCTACGATTCATAGACTTGCCGCTGATGTAAATCTCCAGCACGTGCTCCTTAAAGTGCAAGCACTGCCTGAGACACTGCAGACCCGGAACAGTTTTCTTCCTTTTATTTCAGCAATATTTTTCTATGGGCAAAGCCATATGTATCTCCTTCCTATTGCTGCTATAACAAGCTACTACAAACTCACTGGCTTAAAACACCGAATTTGACTGGGCGTCGTGGCTCACAGCTGTAATCCCAGCACTTTGGGAGGCTGAGGTGGGCAGATCACCTGAGGTCAGGAGTTGGAGACCAGCCTGGCCAACATGGTGAAAGCCCATCTCTACGAAAAATACAAAAATGAGCCGGGAATGGTGGCGGGCACCTGTAATTCCAGCTACTTGGGAGACTGAGGCAGGAGAATGGCTTGAACCTCGGAGGTGGAGGTTGCAGTGAGCTGAGATCACACACTGCACTCCAGCCTGGGCGACAGAGTGAGACTCTATCTCAGGAAAACAAAAGCAGAAAAAAAAAACACAAAAACACCAAATGTTATTTTTTAATCTTTCTTTCTTTATGAGATAAGGTCTCAGTCTGTCACCAGGCTGGAGTGCAGTGGCACAATCATAGCTCACTGTAACCTCAAGCTCCTAGGCTCAAATAATCCTCCTGCCTCAGCCTCCAGAGTAGCTGGCACCACAAGCATAACCTGCCATGCCTGGCTTTTTTTTTTTTTTTTTTTTTTTTTTGAGATGCGGTCTCACTATGTTGCCCAAGCTAGTTTTGAACTCTGGGCCTCAAGTGATTCTCCCACTTCGGCCTTCCAAAACCAAAGTGCTGAGATTACAGGCATGAGCCACCACACCTGGCCTTAAAACATAAATTTGTTACTTCACAGTTCTGTAGGTTGGGAATCCAAAACTAATTTCACTGGGTGAAAATCAAGGAGGCGGCAGAGCTCTGTTCCTTCCCAGAGCTCTAGGGGGGAATATTTACTTGCCTTTTCCATCGTCTAGAAGCTGCCCACATTCCTTGGCTTGAGGCCCCTTCCTCATCTGGAAAGCCAGCAACGGCAAGTCAAGTCCTTTGCACATCGCATGGCTCTGATCCCTCTCTGGTGGTCACCTCTGGTTCTGACCACAGCTGGGAAAGCGTCTCTGTTTTGAGAGGACTCGTGTCTCCAGGCCTGACTGGATGGTCCAGGATACTTTCTGCATCTCAAGGTCCTTAGCCTTAATCATATCCGTCAAGTCCCTTTTGCTAACAAGGTAATATATTCACAGGTTCCAGGGATTAAGAAGTGGACACCTTTTGTTGGGGGGTATTCTGTCTACCACATCTTTCATGCAATTAGACAAAAAGAACAAAACAAAGCAGTGAATGTTTCAAAACAGGCGCAGAGCTGCTCACATGAATAAATAACGTATGATTTTCACCTGGGCACATGCTCCAACCTGGCGCTGGCTCACAAGTCTGGTCAGGCAGGACACCCAGGATGGTGCTTGTGGAAACATTTATGCACCAAAGACTCATTCCCCTTCCTCAGCCACGGAAGCAAAGTCAGGTCTGTACCACACCTGCTAACACATGGTGCTTCTAAAGCAGTGCGCCGCTCTCCTTCTTAGTTGCTAAATTTGTTTTGCATGAATGGCATTCGGAATCCTCATTGCGCAGAGTCAGCGCAATAGTGTAGGCCCCTCCATGGCTCCTGCTCGGCATCAGCAGCAGGTTCCTCGTCCGTGCTCCCCACGCCCAGGCCCTGCGCGTTCTGGAGGCCGTAGTCTTGGTCCAGTTAGGAGACTTGCCTTTACCACACTTTTCAGCAAGAAATGAATGGGCCTTCCGGCCTCACCATTAGGAAAAGCTAAGAAGCCATGAGAACACGTATGAACGACCGCCACCATGGTGCCGGGATACATCATTTTCCAAGACCATTCATGGACCTGTTGACTCCATAGACAAACACTGACGAGGTGATTTGCCACAACCCTGGGGCAGTGAAGGACAGCAAACTCCCTGAGCCTGCTCCTGCCTTCATGGAGCTTACCACGAAGAGCAAGTCAGAGCAGCACTGAAACAAGCCCACTGCACCGGCTGGGGGGGCCCAGGTATCGAGGCAGGGGGAGCTGCCTTCACAGCCGAGGGCCCTGGGGATGCTCGGGGAGGGCCTGTGAACTGAACCACGGGGAGATGCGGTGGTGCTGTGATGTGGATCTATCTACCAGGCTTTCCTCCACGGCTCCTGGCTCGTGTACCCCACAGCCCTATTACAGTCTTCTGTTAGAAGGACGGGGGCATCAGGCCCCGGAAACAGAACCTCCCCAACCTTCTCCTGCCCTCCTTTCAGCTGCCAGGCAAAACACCGCTCTCCGCCAGCCTTTCCTGTTGCTCATACGACCCTTCTCAGAGAAGACCCCACCCCCACCAGTGGGGAAGAATGCTGACATCAAGAAGCGCCCATAAAAATCCAAGAGGACAGAGTTCGGGGAGCTTCTGGATAGGGGAACATGTAGAACCCCTTGGAGGGGGTGCCCGGGGAGGGCACAGGACTCCACATCTTCCCCAAGTCCTGCCCCACGCAGCCCTTCGTCTGTGTCCTTTGGGATATCCTTGGAGCAAACTGGTAAACGTAAACACGTGTTTCCCTGAGTTCTGTAGCCGCTCCCCCGCCACCCTTGCAGCAAATTAATCAAACCTAGCAAAGGGGCTGTGAGAACCCCAACTTGAAGCCAGTCGGTCAGAAATTCCTGAGGCCTGGACTTGCAAATGGAGTCTGAGGGGCAGCCTGAGGGACTGAGCCCCCAGCCTGTGGAACTGATGCGACAGCAGGTGTCCACTGCTGGGCTGCGGGGAAGCCCCACACTTGGCCACGGAAGTGTCCTTCTGTGTGGGTGACTGTTCTCTGCTCTCACACCAGGAAAAACACAGGAGGTGAAGGAGGAGTGGAAGGAATTTTGGATAGCGCTGTAAGCCACAGAATCTAGAAGAAACCACATGTCCCCGGAAAAATGAGTAGCATCGTTTTAAAGCTGGGGCCCAAACCTGCACTAATAGCATACATTGGTTTATGTCTGCAAATATAATAGTGTTCCCATTTCTGTTTATATAAAATACCCTTTTAAAAAGCAAAATTATGATGAATATATGTGTATCTGAGGAATCTGTGTGTACATGTGCGTGCACATGGACCTTGCACTGGACACTGAGGGACCAAAAATAAACAAACACAGACCCTCCCTCGGAGGGATTTCCTCATAATCTAGTCTAGAGAGAAGTCATCAAACACATAATTAAAATCCAACACAATGTGGGGTAGAGGAATCCAGGGGCAATACAGGAGCATCATAGAAACAGAAAGGAAAGGCAACTGGCCACTGAGAGGTGGAGACGGCCCGGATAGCGTGATGCGTGCCCTTCACCAGAGCTGCCCAGGGAAACCCTGGCGAGGTGCACAGGAAGCAGGAGGGAAGACGAGAGAGGGCACCCCGGTCGGGAAGGGGCACCCCCGTGCAGATGTGGCACGCTCAGGAAGGCAGGCAGACGGCGGGGGAACCACTGCTAATGCTCAGTCTCCCCCTTTCAGGCAAAACGCGTGCCTGCTCCTCGTTCCCCACCACAGCCAGTCATTTTGGTAATTATTTATTCACACCTCAAACCACAGCACCTGACACCTGGAACTCTGCCCTGTCTCCTGCCTAGGAGTCCGTGACAAGATGTCCCTTAGTTCTTGGAAGATGAGTTCCTGCCACAGCAGTGACACATTCACTTCTCCCCCACATGCTGGGAGCCAAGCAAGGACACGTTTCCTGACAATGCAGACAGCGTGGGACACGGCGGGCGCTCCTGCCAGAAGTCCCGGCAGAACTTGTACACAGAATTCAGGGCAATCAGGCTCTGAGTAAAACAGACTAATAAACAGGCTTCTATTTTAAATGTTTGTTTTCTTCATAATCTTAAAAATATACAACTGCAATTTATCACCCATTTATCTTAGCACCACCAAGAGCTGCTCAGTTGTACGTTAAGTCACCAGAAACGGCACCCAGTGTGGGGCTGAACGCAGCTGAATTGGGGTTGCCAAGCCCCGCATATTTCCCCTGGGGCTGTGTGGAAGGAGGAAGCCGGATGCACAGCTCTGCGCCAGCCACGGGGGAGGACATGACTCCCCTCTACACCTTCTGCCTGTACCTCAAGTGATCCAGCCCGGCGCGTCAGAGGGCATGAGGACCCACACTCAGAGCCGCCCGGGCTGTGGGAGGACACTGAGCTGCCCCTAGTGTCTCCTCTGCCTGCTTGCCAGGAGCAGGTGCCCCCACAGGCTCCAGCCTCTTCTCACCACGGCTACCACAGGGCATCTCATGACCTTTACAGGCCTCACAGATGTCACATCAAACCTAGGAAAAAGCACTGCATCCACCTGAGACAATGAATTGCAGGTGACTATTTGACAAGCCCTCATGTTTTGTCAACATTTAATTAAATGTGTCGGTTTCAGTTTGGCAGTTTTCACTGCCTATTTTGGAGGCAGAATTTTTTTCAGGTCTCTAATATTTGCATAAGTCCCCCAAAAGCTTGGAAACCCCAGGCCTCCTGCCTAAGTGCCCACTGGGTAAAATGACCTGCCTGCCAGCCCAGCCTGAGGAAAACCCCTGGTCGTGGTGCCAGGACACCTGGTGCCTTTCCCAGGCAGCGCCGATGCCCCCTCACCAGCCCCTAGCTCCTGCACATACAGGTGTCCAGCATCCACCAGCTTCACTTCCCTTGGAGGGACACCCTTTGGACTGCCTAGCTCAGTGACTGTGTTTGCAGTGTTGTGATCATCCTCTCAACAAACGTAGACTGAGCCTGCCCTGCTCCCGCCGCAGGCGATCCAGCACTGCGCGCAGCCAAGTGGGATGCCTGATGAATGAACACAACAGGACCAAGGCTGCTCCTGAGGGCTTGGAGCAGTCTGATCTCCAAAGGCAACACGACATCCCACACATCCCCATACATCAGGGACTGTCACGGCAACACAGTGCCTCTCTGTCCTCCAGCACCTTCAGGACCAGGCCAGGCCCTTTCCCAGCTCATGGTGCCTGTGCCCGGACCTGTGGCTCAGGTGAATGGCCAGCCCGGGCCAGACATGTCCTGCTGCAGAGACAGGCATCCTTCAGCGTGACAAACGCCACCCACCTGTAAGCAGATGGCCTTGGGCTGCCTTGTCTACTCACTGAGCGTATGTTTCATCTGATGGGTTTCCCCAAAGTAAGAGCAAGAAAATAAGGAGTGAGCTGCCTGGGCAGTAATAACAGCAAAAATGAAGCAGAGAATGGAGTCATTTGCCAGGCTGACCCAGGAAGCAAATGGAAGACAGCACCAGGCACTCAAAATTTCGTATTATTCACAACTTAATACAATTCACTTAAATCATCCCTTTAAATGTGGTATACTGGAATTCTTTCACGAATTTAGACAACACATTTAGAACCCCTTTCCAGTGCTCAGAAACTCCAACGAGATAAACATTAACCACAAACAGGATAAAATCCAGTTTTTTTTCATCAAACGACTGCACGCTGTCATCATCGCTAACATTCCCTCCACGTGAACACTGCGCCTGCTTGCGCATCTAACAGATAGACAAAAAGGGGTCTTATATCATCGCAGAGCCAGAAAGACAGCACACCTTACAAAGGAGGCAGGATGCCCCTTTCAGAGAACACCCCTGCAATAAACAAAACCACCACGAGACGCTGGGTGTGCACGGCGCAGCCTCCGGCTCTGTCCCCGCAGCCGGTGGCAGCGCCGGAATGAACATCTGCAGTGTGAACGTGGCGCCCATTAGCTCCCGCAGCCTGTTAGCATATTTTAATGCTGTGATCACAGCTTTCTATTTCCATCAAGGCGCCACGAGGTGCTAGACTCTGGATCACACATTGCGTCATTATTGTCCCCACTGAACAGATTACACAGCAGTACTAGGGACGGGGTGGAGAGGTAACGAGGGGCAACAGAGGGAAGGGCAGGTGGAGCACTGGACGCCCTGCAGAGGATGGGTGGGCACTGCTCGGGGCTGGGGCTCTCACCTCAGGGGGGGTTCAAAGACATCGCATGCCCTGATGAACGTCTCTCAGACACCTGAAAATAATATTATTTACAAAGAAACACCTCTTGGCTAAATGTTCCATCTAATATTTATCTCATTAAAGTTAATAAAAGAGGTCAAGTTGCCATTTCAGAATTTTTTTTTTTTTTTTTGCGTCACAAGTGACTCTAGGGATCAAACCTGCCTTCCTTGCCAGCAGCTTGAAAAACCAGGCTTGAGGTGTTAATAAACCAAGGTCACTACGGAGCAGCAGAGCTGCTGACTCTTGATTTTAACTCATTCTTGTGATACGAAAAAGTGCACAAATCCATTGTCATGTATGACACAAGCAAGTTTCAGGGCTGGGCCTCCAAGAAAAACATCATGAAGGGTCCTGCTCCTTTCGAACCTCACACCCCAAGTTCACACACAGCAGGACACCAGTTCACGGACCCCTGATTTCCGTAACGCGAGTCCATGCACGTGACCACAGGCACACCAGGAGCAACGCAAAACAAAGTCCACCATCATCTGTTTTCAAAGGGCAAGAGAGCGGGGTCCTGCTTCTTTTAAAACGATGACTGTCCTTGTGATTCTTGCATTTCATTTGCACACGATGCAAATCTCATGACCTCACACTCACTCATGTGCACCCCCACAGTGCTCCCCACGCTGAGCAGAGCGCAAGCCCACCTCTGCGCCCATCTCTCCCTGGCCATTTGCACTTGGAAAGAGACATCCCCTGTGGTCCTCCTCACTCGCCCCAGGACGCTGCCTCTCGCCTTCCTGGAGGTTCTCGCTGGGGGTCGCCCCTCAGGCTGAGGCTGGACTCACTGCCACTGACTTCCTTAATCCTAAGGAGGGGTCCGATGAGTTCTTATCACATCTGGTTGTTCTAACAGTTAAATGGGATGACTCAAGTAAAGCACTTAGCATTTAGTCAACACGCGACCCGGTGGAATTGTTGAGAGAAGTTCATACACGCAGAAAGCTCTTTTGAAGATCGCAGAGCATGACCAAGACGCTGACTGTCAGGACCGCAGATCCCTCCTACATCAGTATTTTTCCAACTCCCCAGCCGCAGGCTGACTCATAGCAGCAGCTCTGCCCAGGAGCGAGGGCTCCCGCCTTCCTCCTTTTCAGTTCCAGAAGAGCCTCCTCCCGTGCACTGGAGTTCTTCTGTCCACATCTCCCCTCTTTGGACTCGGTCCCACCCTCGCCAAGACTTGCTCACAGGGGTCCTCCTCTCTCTCCAGTGCGCCCACCACCTTTGCTGAGCTATCCCTCTGCGGGAAGGAAGATAGCCCCAGACTCCTCCTTGCGCCCTCCACGGCACCCAGTCTGCACCGGCTGCATCCTCCCAGCACAGCAGGGAGGGTGGCCAGGAGCCACCGCTGCCGCCGTGAACCCCACACTGGGGACACCACATGGGAACCCTGCTGTGCCGGGCACACTCTGACTTCCCTCTCTATTCATCTCCCGCTGTGGCTTTCATGTGGATTCCTCCAAACCCTTTTTTACAGAATCCCAAAGGCACAGCTTCTGGGGACCTGCCCCTCTGATAGCCTTCCTAGCTAGGCCCAGTCCCTACTCTCAGGGGCACACGCCACGTTCACTGTGGGCCACCTAGTCTGCAAGGGAGGGTCCTGGATGATTTCCTCCTGCCACCCTGACGCTGCCTGACCTGACAGGTTGGTGTGAGGACATGGTCTAGTGGAAAGAGAAGTGGCCTAAGAAACGGGAAGCACTGCTAGGGTCTGAAGGTTTTTGTACTCTCTCCCCACCCCCAAAGCCATATGTTGAAACCCTAACCCCTGAGTGACGAGCTTAGGAGGTGAGGCTGTTGGGAGGCATTCAGTCACGAAGGCAGAGCCCTCAGGATTGGGATTCGTGCCCACGGGAAAGAGATCTCAGAGAGCTCCCTTCCCCTTCTGCCACGTCAGCACACAGCAAGAAGGCACCGTCTGCAGGCCTGGATGCAAGCCCTTGACAGACACGGAGTCCGGCAGCATCTTGCTCTTGGACTTCCCAGCCTCCAGACCTGTAAGATGCATATTTTGGTTGTTTATAAGCCATCCCATCTGTATTAGGCCATCTCTCACGTTGCTATAAAGGAATACCTGAGATCGGGTAATTTATGAAGGAAAGAGGCTTCGTCGGCTCTGGGTTTTGCAGGCTGTATAAGGAGGCACAGTGTCGACATCTGCTTCTAGGGAGGCCTCACGGAGCTTCCGCTCATCATGGTAGGTAAAGGGGGGCTGGTATCTCACACTGGGGAGCAGAAGCAAGGAGTGAGGGGGGAGGTGCCGCACACCTGAACAACCAGACCTTGTAAGAACTCACTCACTACCTCAAGGACAGCACCAAGCCACGAGGAACCCGTCCCACGACCCGAACACCCCCCACCTGGCCCCACCTCCAGCACTGGGGCTTACATCTCAACATGAGATCTGCAGGGGACAAAGAGCCAAACCTGTCACAGTCTAGGGTATCTGGTAATAGTAGCCCAAACAGACGAGAAACATACATATTAGGACTTCTGCCAAAGACTATTTTTGTGACCTTGAAACGGTCATTTAAATTCTCAGGCTTTAGTTTCCTGAGTGCAGAACTAAACTAAGCCATCTCTAAGGACCTTCCAGCTATACAACAGCTTTGTGTCATAGCTTCTCTTGCTCAAAAACCTTCAATGACTTCCTTCAAGAAAGAGAATGAAAGCGATCTGGCCTATGACATCTCTGGCTTTCTAGAATCTGACCCTACCTACCTTTCTAGTGATGCCCGTCAAAGTCAGCCCTTCCCTCCCCACAAGCTTCCAGGACAAGCCTAGTGGCATCCCTGCCCAGCCATCTCCCGATGGCACTCCCCGCCCTTCCCATCAGGCCGCCCTGAGGAGCACGGGTTCTCCAGACCCCGCCAGCCGGTGATGGTGGCCGCCCTGAGCACCCAGGCTCTGTCCCACACACTGGCACCACAGATACGGGCCACAACTTTGCGGGCCTTCTCAAGGACACCATCTAGCACTGGACAGAACAAAGGTGGGAGGCAAAGCCTCCGTCTCACACACACTGCACTCTCCCGTATCACCCAGCCCCTGCAGCCCTGCACCTGCCCACAGAGCCCAGCCCATGCCTCACACACATTCAATACTCAGAAAAATACCTTCCATTAAGTATCCCAAAGACGGGATGTTTTCTACCACTCAGTGTATAATTTTCCACAAGTGACTACCCCAAACATGTTTTCTCTATAACACCCTCCAGCCCCCTATCCAGACATAATTTTTCAACAACTATTTCTCCTTCAACAACTTATGAAAACTTATCAGTCTTGGAATCTCGTGTTTTGTTTTCGGGGGGCGTGGGTGGGGGGGCGGAGAAGCTCACCGCACTGGCCCCAGGTACTGCCATTTCCAGTTAACGTCTCCTAACATGACAGCAGACACTGAACCAGAAGGGCGAGAGGAGGCAGCGGCCACTGATCCAGAGGCCTCATGGGGCTTTCGCGGGAGGGACGGGCAGACCTGGAAAGGCAGGGCCTCCCCCAGCCTTTTAAGGTCAGACTGGCATTTAAAATTCTGGGTTCATGCCAACCCCTCTCACCAAGGAAGAGACGACACTCAACACTTCTCTCTCAGGAGCCTACATAAATGGGAGCGGGAACTCTCTCTGCAGTGTGTTCCTGGGGCTGTCCTTCCACGAAAAGTCACGTGCAGTCAAGACACAGGCTTACACCCTGTGATGGAAGGTCCATCATTTCGCTTGACTGGCTCAGCCACCACCCCGGCCCCGTGACAGAGACAGCGGTTGGGCCTGAACCCACCGCCCGCCCAAACCCAGACAGGCAGAACAGCTGGCGTGCAAGGGCCCGGGCAGTACACCTCACCCGGAACCATAGCTGGCCTTCCCCCAAGATCTAAGGGTAAAAGGCCAGAACTGTAGCTCAAATTCCAATAAAGCAAATAACAGATGCCCAGCACCCCCCACTAACAATGAAGAGATAGATCAGGATGAATGAGAGAGCGCCATGGCAGAGCCATCCACAGCGGACAGCCTGGCTCAGGGGCCCTCTCTAGAACAGGCGCAAGCCCGCAGGAAGGCAGGGGCCTTTCTCAAGGAGGCTGGGCAATCTGAGATTCTCCCCTCCCAAGCACACACATGAGCCTGGGGTCACCCCACTGAGCCGCCAGAGTCTCTGAAACGGGGACATGCACTTTGTGGTCTCAAGAATTTAAGTAAACAGAACCAAGAGGTGGTAAATGCTCACTTAGCATGAGGCTCCCCTTCCAGGCCTCATGGCTGGCAGCAGAAGTGCTGATGTCCACAGCCCAGCCCCTGCCATGTGTCCCTTCCCTACAGGCCATCCCAGGGAATGAAGTCTGCCCTAAGTGGAAGGTCCTGGTGTGAACAGCAGGCCAAGGGTCTAGGGCAAGAAGGTGCCCTCTAAGAACAGCTGCACCCTCTGGAGGACCAGGGCAAGTTTTCTAGGAGGCGTCTGGAAAAAGGACAGACCCACTCGCTGCTCACAACTGCAAATACCTGAAACAAGATTTATTTTCTCCCTCTCCAGTGATCATCAACTTTGAAAATATTTTTTTTATCTTTGATCTCTCTTTTCTTTCTGGGAAGGAAGAAGCAAAAAATATCTTCTTTTCCCTCTGCTATCAGCTCTTGGGACAGAACAAGAATGGATGAAGGAATGAAAAAATGATGACTGAAAAGCTCAGGTTGCTGGTTTTATCCCACGTTGAAGCTGACATGACTGAAAGAGGCAGCAGCCCAGAGGGTGAATTCAGAAGTCCAGCCCTCGGGAGGTCACCCACCTCTGCAGTCCACGACATATCTCACGGCAGCTTTAGACTTCAGCCTTAGACGGTCCCTTCCAAGTTTCACTGTAGTACCCTTTTGGATATTTTTTTTCAAGAGGAAGACGTGATTAGGGGCCATCAAGCCAAGCGACAAAGCACCTCCCAGCCGAACGGCAGGCTGCTGCGTCGCGCCCCGCCTTGTCGGCGGTCCCCCAGCCTCCGCCCCCCAATCTCATCTTTACCGCAACATCTCCTTCCCGACTCTCACCACACTTACACTGGGAGTCTTCGTGAGCAGAAACTCACTTCGGATGTCACATAAACTCCATCCCTGCCACTCAGAAAATAATGAGGAAGACAAGCATCACGACCGCAGGCACCCAAGCGCAGCCAGGCAGGCGCTGGGGAATGTTTTACCCACCTTCCTACAGCTCTGCCAGCCGTGGAGCTGCCCGGAAGAGACCCAGCGTGGAGAAATGTGCAGATTCGCAAAAAGAGAAAGCAAGCCCGGTGAGCCTCTAAAACCCCTGCAAATTAAGATGCTAAATGAACAGTCAAGACCCACGGTCTCGACAAGAGCAGTGCCGAGGGTGTTAATATACACAATTAACGCAGGTCACCCCGCGGGCTGCATTCCCGTCTTAACCACACAAGATGACATCCTCCTTTTCACCCCAGCTCCTCTCTGGCCTTTGAAGCCCGAGTCTGAAATGTATCATTCTGCATTCTGGGCAGTACAGCCTAAATCAATAGAGTTACCATCCTACAACTGTCCTTTCACGCGCTCCCTAATGCCTAATAATTGTCAAGTTTGCACTAAAATTGACCAGTAACAGAGGGCCTTTTCTCTTAGCACTCCCTCTCCCCACACCCTCCCAGCCGCCCCTCGGCCTCCCCCAGGAAGCAGGATCACATTGATTTCTCTCTGATTACAGGAGAGCCTGCCCTGACTTTCCCCAGTTACTTAAGCCGGCGTCTCATTGCGTGTCCTTAGAGACCAGGGCTTCGCTCAGGCAGAGAGCGTCTAGACAGTATTCATGACCCATCTGTCTGGCACGGCCCAGCGGATGGCAAACTCTATTAGAACTGAAACATTTTTCCCTCCCCCTTCTCCCATCCCTCTTTCCCTTTGCGAAGCAGGAATCTGACACTGAAAATTACTATCATTGTTGCAATTCTCAAAATAGCACCGCCAGACTTTCATTAACATCCACGCTAGACTACTAAATATTTAAAGAAGTGGATAAATTTCATCTGAAGTGGGACAGCCCCGCACACATGAAAGCAGTAACAGAATCAAAATGTAAATCTAAGAGGTTGTTTTTATCTGAGTAAATTTAGTGTCACAGCAGGAGGAAATGATGCCTAAGGTTTATTAAAACTTACCCTCCCATTTGTTCTCCGCCTTTGTTTATTTGAAAAGGCAGAATTACCATTTAAGACCCTACACGATTTTAATTGATCAGAAAACCGTCTTGGAGAAACAAAGGCAGCCAACACACGGGGCGGGACCAGGAGGGGAGGGCGAGGCTGCCGGCACCTCCCTGGGGCTCATCCCACAGAACCATTCAGGCAGAAGTGAGCTGCCAGTGCTAGTCCCTGCAATCCGATCCCATGGCAAGCCCAAAGATGCACATCGCCCTCCGCATCTTGTTTTAAATACCACCTTGGGTCACTGTCACAGTCAGTAATTGCTTTGCCATAGATTCTTTTTCTAAGTCAAAAAAAAAAGCAGCATGGGGGCGGGGAGCCCTGTCCATAGCACACAGGCTGCTCCGCAGAATAGTCCGATTCATTGAACGTGGCCTTGATGGAGGCCAGCCAGAATTAAGTCTGTGGAAACCCAGAGCCCCTCACCCCAGCCTCGCTCCAAGGACCACCGCAACCCGGAAGACCCCTGTCCCACGCCTCCTGCAGTCAGCAGCGTCAACACAGAAAGTCCAATCTGCTGAATGCCAGGGGGCCCCGAGGCAGGCCCACCCCTCCCAGCACAGCCGGAGATGCTGGAGGGGCCAATGCGCTCAGACGAGAGTCAGAGGGAAATTGGGGATCAGAGGCTAAAAGCCCACGTCTGGCAGGAGGTGAAGCGGGGAGGGTGATGGCAGACACAGAGCTGCCCCCACGCTGAAGCTACGCTGCCTCTCGCCTCCCCAGGGCAGCCATCATCATCCCCATCCTCCTGACAGAACAGTGAGTCAGAGAGGAGGGTTGGCTTCTAGGTCATACGAGTACTACCTGGACGGGACACAATCGAAGAAGGGATATTATCAGTTTGTACAGCAAACCCCAAAGGATAGACAGAATCCACGATCCCTGACACACAGGGGCTCTCAGGTTAATTTTTCATAATCTGCTTGAAAATCCAGCCTGAAACCAAAAATCGTCATCTATGTATCAACTGAAAACGTTCATCCTCTGTGGCCCTCCTGAAGAGAATATGGTTGGTTTGATCCCCACCATCAAAGCCCTTCAAGCCTTTTAAGAACTGAGGAGTAAATCCCTATCTTACTGGAAAAATACCATGGGAGGGGAAAACAGCACCTCCAAAGACGAACAAAAGCACGGCCTGAGTTCAACACCCCAGCAGCGGCACACCTTGACTGTGTAACTCTGAGTAAACCGCCTCACCGCGCTGAGCGCTGCATTCTTATGACCTTTCTAGGGTGCTTTTGAGAGATAAACGAGATGATACTTGTAAACAGTGAGCACTCAGCACACAGCAGCTGCCTTCCTAGTTCCCATCCCCAGGAAGCAGTGGACCCTCCAACAGATGATGCTTACTGAGCATGTACTGTGGGCCAGGTACTACTCTAATTGCCTTTCCTGCACTATTTCAGTAAATCCTCAGAACAAGCCTTTGAAAGAGATACCAATATTATTATTATTATTATTATTATTATTATTATTATTATTATTATTATTATTTTTGAAATGGAGTCTCGCTCTGTTGCCCAGGCTGGAGCACAGTGGCCGGATCTCAGCTCACTGCAAGCTCCGCCTCCCGGGTTTACGCCATTCTCCTGCCTCAGCCTCCCGAGTAGCTGGGACCATAGGCGCCGCCACCTTGCCCGGCTAGTTTTTTGTATTTTTTAGTAGAAACGGGGTTTCACCGTGTTAGCCAGGATGGTCTCGATCTCCTGACCTCGTGATCCGCCCGTCTCGGCCTCCCAAAGTGCTGGGATTACAGGCTTGAGCCACCGCGCCCGGCGAGATACCAATATTATCCTCATTTTACAAATGAGAAAATCGAGGTCCACAGGGGCTGAACAACTTGCCTAAAGCCACAGGCAGTGAGTGATGGTGACTCCAGGTGACATACTCATGCACACATGCACCACACAGCCTCGCCCTCACACACAGACAC
>NC_045451.1:73549901-73572771 GCF_002776525.5 Piliocolobus tephrosceles | reverse complement strand
CTCATGCACACATGCACCACACAGCCTCGCCCTCACACACAGACACATTCATGCACATATGCACCAGAGACTCAACCACACACACACACACCCACACAGGCACACACCCACACACTCACATACATGCACACACATTCTCACGCACACATGCACCACACACCCTCACCTACACACACACATGCATACACATGCACACTCATGTACAAATACACCAGACTCACACACAGGCACACGCACTCATGTATACAAGCACCATAGACCCACACATACACACCCACACATGCACACACCTGCACAGACATGTACAGATACACTCTCATACATATACACACCACACTCACCCTCACACACGTGCACACTCATGCACAAATGCACCACAGACTCACCCTCACACACGTACACAGACACGTTCACACAACTGCATACACACTCCACCCAAGACACACCCACGCATGCACACACCAGACGCACACTCTCCGACACCCACACACTTGTGCGCACACACACAGTACTCCACATTCTCAAACTTGTACACACACACGACACAGTCCCACTCTGGCATACTCGCATCTCATGCATGCACACACAGACTCACATCTGCTCCACACACTTACACGTCTTTAGGGCCGGCCAGAAGCACTCCACATTTCCTCTGGGCTTGACACGACTGGTCCTTCCTACACAGCAGATGGATATTTAGAAGCCAAAGGTCTGTCCCTCCAGGGCTGCAGGACGGGGAAGCCCTGACTGGTCACACGCTCAGTAAAAGCCTATCACACTGTCAGTCCCAGAATAAATGCTTACCAGAGTAGGCTTCTACTGTGGTTGGTTTGGGTGCTTACGGCAGTCTAAACACACCTGGGAAGGACAGGCAGTCTGGACAGGCAGTTTGCGGGCACCAGCCTTATGCAGTCTCTTCCTTTGTCTTCTCATGCAGGCTGCCAGGATCATGTGGATATTTTCAATCCTTGCTTCCACTTGCAAGGTACTAGGCCATGCAAGCAAAAGTCTTTTTCATCCTCCGGTCAGGCTTGAGTTTTCTAAAATAATAATATTCATCCCTACACTCAGCAAATATTTACAGGGACATGCCCCATATGCTACATGCTCCAGGCACCGTGGCAGGCACCAAGGCTACCGCAGAGACCGCATGGGCACTGTTCAGCTGGCGGCCATGCTCATATGATGCTGGGAGGCAGCAGAGAAAGGATCAGTGGTCTACAATCAACACTCTCGAGTGTCCACTATGTGCAGCTGACCTCTGAACAATTTGGGGGTTGGGGCTCTGATCTCCGTGAAGTGGAAAATTTGTGTATAACTCTCAACTCCCTGAAAACTTAACTACTAATAGCCTACTGTTGACTGAAAGCCTTACCCATCACATAAGCAGTCGATTGACACACAGTTTGTGTGTCATATGTATGATATACCGCATTCTTACAATAAAGCAAGCCAGAGAAGAGAACATGTTAAGGAGGATCAGAAAGAAGAGAAGGGGAGAGGGCTTAGCCCCTGCATGCCTGGAGTTTAACCTGGAATTACACAGGTTATTGACCATCCCCAAATTCCAGATGAGACCTGGGAGTTGGCTATCCAAGTGTAGCAGAGGGGGTTCCTAAAAATGTTAAGTGTATGCATCAAACATAGTTCGATTCATCAGTTCACAGTAACACAGAGAGGAAATCTCAGTGGTCACCCGTGCAGAGTGACAGTGAACCCTCATCCTTAAGTTAATGGATCCTATATGACATACACTTCAGGGTAATCCAACTGTTGATGGGGAATTTCTCTTTATAGACGTATCCCCACTAATTACTGGAGAAAAAAGGACAGAATTTGGTGGTGACTGTTTTGCAAACCTAAATGCCCGACGGTGTCACACAAGAGACCAGCAGACACAGTGTACTCTTGACGGAAGAGCTGCAGCGAGATAGTGCTTTCCCACCCGGCGATCACACCTGAGTTCCCCAGGCCTCTGCAGCGCCTACCACGCGGCAGCAATGCTGTGGGACAGAGAAGCACGTTCAGTGACTCCACAGGAAAGCAGAGAGCAAAACCCAGAGCACGGAAACTGCAGAACAAATAAGCCAGACCCCTCCACCCAAAGTCACAAAAGGGAGGAGGAGGAGGAGGATGAGGAGGAAGAGGACGAGGAGGAGAGAGAGACAGGAGGATGGAGGGAGGGGAAATAGATATAGAGGGAGAACCTACACAGTCAGAGATCCTTCAGGAGCAAAGCGATCTACGATGCCTGGGGCTTCTTTGGATCCTGGTGCAAACAAATGATAAACAGAACAAACCGAAACGCACATTTATAAGACAACTGGAGAAATATGAACTCGAAAAGGACATTTGGTGACTATTCTCTAATATAGAGAATTATGGTTAAGGTTTACTGCAATCATTATAGGGAAAAAAAAATAGAAGTGTCTAGCATTTGCGAGCCCTGGTTATGCACAGGTTTCCTATGTGGTTATGTGGTTATAAGCATGATCCCCAAGTCCTCAACAAACAACATGCTTGGGAGGTGGGAAGCTGCTGGCTTAAGGTGGGAAGCAGGGCAGTCATAGCTTGGTGACTACAGGTGACGAGCAGGATGCCAGTCTCTTTGGAGGAAAAATGAAGAAGGTGGGAAGAGCTGGTTTCGGAAGTAAGATAATCAGCTCAGATTGTAGTAAGTTGGGTTTTATTTTATTTGGTTGTTATTACCCTAAATGGCAATGGGAGGAAAAAGTTTCCTCCCGAAAGGTCCTAATGTCATAATCCTGGCATAACTGGGTGCGTTTTGTCAGCTCCAGTCCATTTGATTTGGGGTCAGTTTTATGAGGTCGAGGGAAGCAGCTTCCCCCTGACGCTCCAGTAGCAAAGGGGAGCTGCTCCTCTCCCTGCTTTCCCCGAATCAGATCCTCTCAGTTAACTGGAAATTCCGCTGGAGCTCAAAGGGAAAAGCTGTGGCTTCTTGTCAGGGCTGACGTTACTCTTAAGTTCCAGTGCTGAGAATCCCGCAGCAGAGCTGGCTTCAGGTGTCTGTGCTCACCAAGGCTTTCGGAGGAAGTGGCACTTGCCAGGCTGCACAGACCAATTATCACTTCTGGACAGTCGAAGGAGCGCTGCTGTCCCCCAGTAAGATGTGGCCAAGGGGCTTTGGAAACACAGCACCGCAGGATGTCCTTGGCTGGGCAGGAATGGTGAGGTGGCGGGTCCACCAAGCGGGATGCCAGTCTCAGGCTCCCCGCAGCTGGCTGGCTAGCAGGTGGCCTGTCCGTGGACCAGGGCAGGAGGCAGAGCTTTTATACACCGGTTTCTCTCTCTCTAGGCCCATCCCACTTTCTCAGCTGTGCCCCACGCAGGCCCCAGCCACGGCCTTCTGTCCCAGAACAGCACCACCCTCGTTGCCAACCTACGCTCATGCTCTTCTGGGCCCTGGCACTCTGTACTCTCCTCTCGCTATCCAGCACACCTCCTCCAGGAAGCGACTGTGACCACTAATCCAACCAGGATGAATCTCTCTATCCCCTGAACCACGAATGACTGGACCCACTCGGCCCTCACTCCCTGGGCCCGTTTTTAGTTATCTTTGACTGTGCAGGTGTGAATTCGCCTCCCAACTCTCAGCACCTCGACAGCAGGGTCTATTATTTTCCTTCATTCCTCGTTTCCACAAGGCCTAGTACAACGACCAGAGAAAGTGCTTCATAAATAATTTTGTTTGTATAAGGAATAATTTGTATAATTATTTTATTTGTGTAAATAACAAATAATTGTGTTTGTATAATTTGTATGTTTACTACTCAGGGGTACAATATTTTGATAGAGCAGCCAGAGAAAAGATGTGACAAAAGCTGGTCACTTAGGCGGACAGCATATTTCCTCTTCCACAGAAAGATGCAGGCAGGAAAACTCTTTCCCCAGGAGATAATGGGTGTCAGCCCAGACCTCCACGTCCATGCAAAACCCTTTGATCTCTCAGCAGAATAAAGCAGCCTCGGTCCAAGGATAATCTGACCACGGTGAGGAGAAGAAGCAACAGGCAGATGAAACCAACTGTGCCTCAGCCTCGGCTCCAAACACATTTTTGTTTGAAGAGAAAAACTACTTACAGCAACTTTCAGAGCTTCTGTGATTCTTATTATTGTTGGCTTTAGAAATAACAGTAACATTTTCTTGTTAACCTTAATGCATGCTGAAATTTGGCAAATATCAAATGGGAGATATGGCCAAGACATCTGAGCCATGGAGCATACTCAAAGTTAACAGCATGGACAGGAAACTAAACTGATTGCAGCTCATCTGGAAACCCAGAAAGTCTCATCTCGCTTCAGCCTCAGTACCCTCAAATCTGGAACACCGAGTGTACCCTTCAGGTGGGAACAAGGGAACACAGATCACACAAAGCGATCCTGCTCCTAAGCAGGAAGAAGACCGAGGCACCGCCTTTCTGGAGCGTGGTACTTCACAGACAAGAGTTCACGGGATACTCGGATTCCGTCCAGGTGGAGACGAAGGGGACCTTACCGTCAGAGCGGCGCACCATGAAAGGCCGGCTGTCTGTCAGCTGCAGGAAACGGGCTGGTCAAGGATCCAATAAAAAGTGTCATCCACGAACACCCACTGACAACCGGAGAGGCTCTAAGGCGGGTTCACAGCTACTGACAGAAAGTGAAATATCCCTGTTCACTGCCCAACAGAATACGGGGAAGAGAATACGTATCTATTCAACATGAGACCATCCCCTGGCCTCCTCCCCTGGGAAGCCGCACACCTGGCAGAGGTGAGCTGCAGCAGAGGACAGAGGAACCACCACCTGCCCCGGAGTTCCCAGCCACACAGAACCATCCAGAGGCAACCTGCGCCGTGCGTGTCCCCCCATGACCACTCAGCCAGCTCCCTCGGGCACCTGCAGAGAACCTGAGGGGAAAGTGGGGGGCAGCCACGGGCCAGGTCGCAGCCTCCCCCAGGGGACAGAATAGGGAGAATCACCCAGGATTGCTGGGCAAGTGCACTTGTAGACACCTGTGCATTTCTGCTCCATGTATGGAATGGCTCCGACATTACAGACGGCCCACACAAAGTCACAGCCGCACACCCCCCAGGAAGGGCCACATGGGGAGTGGAGATGGCAACTGCAACACGATGACATAGACTGTGTTTCCCACGGACGTTCTTTCCTACAGACGTGTGCATGGCAGGAAGTGTGCCCATTCCATAGGGAGACAACCTGAGCTGAAAGGCGTTGTCAGTTCCCTAGGGCGAACCGTGAACCCAGATCAATCTGAAGCCACAGCCACGGTCCTGCCCTTTGTCATTCCATCTCCTGGCTCTCCAGTCTTCTTAGAAGAGAGTATATTGTAAATAATATCCCATTTTAGCTATAAAGACAAAAGTTCTAGTCATATCTGAACAGTGGGGGGCCAAGAGTTTGCCAACAGGATGGTCAGACTCCTCTGTTAGGGCAAAGTTGGACCACTGACGGATATAACTGCTCCCCTGGCTTCTAGGCAGAATTAAAGTGCTTGCATTTTAAAAAATGAGTGGAAAATCAATCTGGAGACAGGCCTTAAAAACCGGAAAGAATACTGACAAGAAAGGGAGCGAGGGAGGAAGGAGGGTTGAAAACAAGGAAGTCCTCAGCAAAAGGGCCGTGTAGTAAAGGAGGAGGAGCCTGCAGACACAGAAGAAGCCTGTGGAGCACCCCAGAGCGGAGGCCAGGGCTCCAGAACTCTGAACTCAGTCAAGGCAGCACACAAGGTCCTGATATTCTCCACACAGCTTACCATGGTGTGTCTGCTGTTAGTCAAGTCCAGAGAAAACAGAGTAAGATGCTGCTTTTCTCACCTCCTTCTAAGACCCCCAGCCTGAGTTCAGGTAATCTCTGAGTGCTTAGTGCCTGGAATACGCTGCTCTAAGTGCTGTCTGTGGATGGTCCCGTGTGATGCTCCAATAACCATTCTTATGCCTCCATTGTGCAGCTGAGGGTACTGAGGCTCAGGAGACGAAAACACCACTGTTCCATCCATGTGGAAAGGCAGACAAGCAGGGTTCCTCAGGGCGCCCGGCCCTCTGGCCTGCTGCCTGCTCGTCCTCAGGGAGGTGCTCACCCAGCTCCCAGTCCCCTGTCCTGACCTGCAGCCCTCCTCCCTCTTCCTGCACCCAGCCCTGCTTCCATGCACTAAGTAGGACAGCCAGAGCGGGTGCCTCCAGGCCATCCAGGGCCTGGGGGCCAGATGACTCCGGGTGAGAGGCGAGCTGTACTACACAGAGACTACCGCCTAAAACACAGACCCAAGGCCAGGCAAGCACGTGCCCACCCCGGACCTCTGAGAACTGTCTATGCAACGTATAGAGATGGGACTCAAAGAGCGCTGGGTAGGAGAAAATGCACATGGAAACACAATAGAAAAACTTGAGAAAAACTATTTGTACTATAAGTCTCTTGAATTTAGCAAGCATAAGTAGCAGGCTTAAAATGTGCTAGAGCACAGTCATTTTTATATTGGGGACATACGTAACTTGCCCCCCATATAAAAATACAGTAGGAATAGAGAAAATAGTTTCTTTTTTTAAATCCCCTCCCATTTTCACATTTGCAGCACTGGTATTTATGTAGTCTAATTTCCATAACAAAAATTTTAAATCTGTCTCAAATATAACTCCTCAAAATAATGTCAGTAAAGATGGGGAGAGAAGCTTAACTCATCATAAAATGATCTAAGGAGGCCGTGTGAGGAGGGTTGGCCCGGCCAACGCTCTTCCCAAGGTGTGCAACTGCAACAAGATCCTCACCCTCAATCCTCCTCACTCAGCCCAGAGAAACACAGAAAACAGTAAGCCAGCTTTCCTACGAGAAGTTCAGCGGGCTTTCAAAGCTGCCTTCTTTCTCTCCCCTTGTCACAAAAACCATGAGATCAAAAACCAACGCACTTCAAACTCTGACTCCACTTCTTCAAATTCAAGAAATGCTCAAAGCCTCAGCCTTGGGGATTCACACGTGTCAAAACCTCACTCCAGCTGTTTCCATCCAGCATCTAATAGGAAAACACATGACCAGAACCTTTAAGGATCCCATGTAAATTTTTCTACTTTCATATTTCAGTTGCATGATTAATTATGGACCTTCCACATATCTTTCTTTGCTTATTTAAAATTACTTCTGAAGTAATAATGTGGGTATGAAGAATACTAAATCAATATACGATTTCCTGGAATCCAGGCATTGCTCAGATAAATAGCAAAAGCCTATTTCAAAACACAGCTCCGCTGACCACTTTAGAGAACAGAACGAATTTCCTACTTTTAAACATGCCGCCCCTCTATCCTAAAAGAAGAAAACATTTCCTTTGTGAAAATGCAAATCTCTTTCTTGAACCAGAAAACAACCTCCTTCCCATGTCCCAGTGACCCCACCTCCTAACCGTTTCAGAACCACATCAGACAGTGCCACCCAGGTGGGAGGAGAGACTTACAGTTGAAGATGCCCGGAGGCGGGTGCTCGGTCACCAGGAGACAGTTCTCTTCGTCACTGTTGTCCCCACAGTCGTTCTGTTGGTTACAGACCAGCGAACCAAGATACAAGCATTTACCGCTGGTGCAGGTGAATTTGCACTCTGAAAAAGTACAATATAAAGCATGGAGCAGTCAATGCAAGCTTGGTGCTCTTGAGCGGCGACTGTCGTTGGTTTTTCTTTCCCCCATTTGCATGCCATGATTGTCTGGGAACTCAGACTATCTGCAGAGCCCAGGACACTACACTCAGAGAAGGGCCATCTGGGTAAGGACCTTCCTTGTCTGAAACACACAGGATGGTGCCCTCCTGTACTCCACAGGGGCGCCGAGGCCTGCCACGCACGCCTCGCCCTATGGCACTGCCCACACGAGTAGCACAGGTGCTCTCTTTCTTTCCATAACTTGCTCTGCAAAAGTCATAGCTGTGGGGCTCTATTATTTGGTTTGAAAATATCCTTGGCAGTTCTCCACACCTCCGAGAATGGGGGAGCCTGTGCAGCCAGCCGTGGCAGGGGCCGGCAGAACTCAGGAGCGCTGGCTTAACAAAAGGACACTCAGACAATTTATTTCCCACTTGCCACCGTCTGGTGGTGAGAATCTGGACAACACATTTCACCTCTCAGACGTTCATTCGTCTCATGCCTCAGAAAAATCAGACATGATACCAGGCATGGGTAGCAGTGAATTTATAATGTAAAACATGGGAAAATCATGTGTGCTTTCTGCTAAAGGGCCATGTTGGCAAATTATGAAAATAGGACAGATCCCATACCCAAATCCCTACAGGCCATCCTGAACACAGGCTCCCTAAAATCTGTACAAATCAGTATTTGAAAACCGAATTCAGTTTTGTAGGACTTTAAAATAAATTTGCACACTTAACACATTACCATCCATTTAAGCAACGAAGAATAAAGGAAGTTACACAATTATATACACTTGAGCACAGAAAGGTCCACTACATCTTACAGTGACCGTCATCCTGCATTCTGAGTGTGGGCTTGGCCCTAGGAGACCACAGAAGCTGGCAGGATTCACACAGCACAACCCACTAAGTAGACAGCGGGAAGACAGAGCCTCCAGAGGAGGCCCGGGCTCCTCACTGCCGCTGACTGTTACAGCCTCTTCCTCTTTCCAGGCCTTGGTTCTGTGTCTGGAATAAGGGTGGCAGGCCTGGATCAAGTCCAAGGTCCTTTCAACTCAAATTTTCTGTCATTCAAATAAAAGGCTGGGCATCAGCACACCAAGGCCTCTTCCAGCGACGCGAACCATATGTGGGGCTGCCCCAGCCCAGCCTGCCTCTCAGGGGCGAACTATGGCCCACAAGATAATGACCTTTACCTGTTGTAAAGAAACACAACGTAAGAGTCCTCCAAGTATTTTTGTGAACCTGTATAAAACGGGTGTTATAATCCTCCATTTGTTCACATTCTCCTAAAAGAGTGTAGAAAAAGAAACCAGCCGAGCTGCTGACCTAGTTTAGAATAACGTGTGAACACAGCCCAAATGCACACCCACGAGCGCCTCGCTAGCGGCACCATCCAGGTTAGAAAACCTGTGTGCGGAGTGAGGCCGGGCCACGTGGTGGGGGTGCGGCCAGAGCCAAACGCTCTCTTTCCATAAGGTGGAAAGATTAAAACCCAGCTGTTTGAAATCACATTTACGAAGTAACATTTTTTTTAACTTAATGGAAAAAAGGGATGTCAAGGGAAAAATTTATCTTCCTTTCCGAAATAAATATTGGACTATGGATTTATACCAAACATGAAAAGCCCATTAACCAAAAACAGGTACTCCCTGTGTTGCTAAAACGGTGATTGGGAATAAAAAAGGAATACTAACCTGAATTGAATCAAACTCTAACTAAAAAGTTCACCACTGCTGTGGTTTGAAAGGATCTGAGGTTAGACTACCATATTCAGGTTGGTGTGGAACGTTAAACTACCCAAGAAATGAGACCACATCCACACCTTACTCATTTTAACCTGCTGGAGGGAGACACCACAGGCTTGCAAGCAAATCAATTCTGCGACTCATTCATTCATTCACATAACCGTATATTAGCCGCTTCTATGTTCTGTGCTAGGTAGTGAGACATGGAAACTTGGAAATGAATGAGCTAGCCCTCTTCAAAGAGCTTATGGTATGAACTATTTTAAAAATATGAGCAGTGACTAATTTGCCATTCCTTCCAAGGCCAAACATTTCCCTTCTTTATCTCCTTCATATTCTAGAGCGCCGCCCAGCCTGTGACAGGCGTTCAGTGAATCACACATTTGTTGCATGAATGAATGATCTGATCTGAGCCTCATAAGAACCCTGTGAAATAATCAGGGCAGATATTATTCTTCCCATTTGATTCCATTTTGCCTCAACTCACCGCACTGCCTCAGTTTCCAAATCCACTTTCAGGAAGGTGAGAGACTCACTTGTAATGGGCACGGCCCCACGTATAATAACGAAGCCCCCAAATCGCTGGTTGTCTCAAGTCGGCTCAACATCAGGCGGCACTAACAAGGCTTGTGCCACTCATGTGCCTGGTTCTGACTTCTCAGATAACAGAAATAACATCAACCTATTAAATTTCAAATTCAGTTCGGTGCAGTGACTCATACCTGTACTCTCAGCACTTTGGGAGGCAGAGGCAGGAGGATCATTTAAGTCCAGCAATTCTAGACCAGCCTGGGCAACAAAGCGAGACCCTGTCTCTACAAAAAGTTTAAAAATGAGGCACATGCAGTGGTACACTCCTGTACTCCCAGCTACTCAGGACACTAAGGCAAGAGGACCGCTTGTGTCCAGCAGTTCAAGGCTGCAGTGAGCTATGATCATGCCACTGCACTCAAGCCCGGGTGGCAGAGCAAGATCCAGGCTCTAAAAAATAAAAAAAAATTTCAAATTTATAAAATCTAAATCTCAGCAGTGAGTCATTGGCCCAACATCAGAGTAAGGTCTTTCCATCACTTGGCCACTGGAATCAGAATGACCAGATTGAGAATTTTAATTTACTGACTTCCTGATGTGATACAGAAACTACTAGAAAATTGTTGTAATGTGATAAAGTGCTAAGAATTAATGCTACAACTGGAATGAGAACTGAAGAGCACGGTAAATATCTGTCCAAGTTAACAAAACTGGAGTTGACACAGGCAGGCTTCCAACTCCATCCCAACTCTGGACAGGCTGTACCCAGCACGCTGTGCACCCAAAAGCCCAGTGCATTCAGATCCTCTAATCACGAGATTATTGTAGTATTTCTAACAAACTGATAACCCTAGGAGACAGGCCCTCATCTTAGCTGCATATTGGATCACCTGGACGTCTTTCAGCATTGCTGGGGTTGGGCTCCTAGCCAGGTCCTGCTCTCCTGGCCTGAGGTGCAGTCAGACAGTGTGGGTTTCTGGCGCCCCTGGCACGGCTCCAACGGGCAGCACAGATGGAGAACCACTGTCTACTGGGAAAGAGGTAGCTCACTTACAGCAAGCCTCCTCTTCAGTTAATGGTATTTTATTGGAATGTTTATTTGGTATTTGCTAATTTACAAAGAAGAAAACTAAAATACAATCTCTTAAGATAAGCAGGTATTTGGATAACTGCTGACTACAGGGCCCAGTCGCCAGAGCTCTGTTCTGTCAATGGGCTATTCTGGAAACTCTGGAACCAAGGCAATTTTGACCCCTAAACTACACTTTGACAGACTAGAACCAGAGGGAGTCCTCCACGAAGTAAAACTTAAGTCAGAGAAAGACAATGGAAAAAATGTTTTAATATGTTGTCTGTTCTTTGTGGAACTTGTTGAGTATTTCTGCCAAGCTAGAAGATGAGGGAAATCATGGATTGTTGAACATTAGAAACACTTTGGTGACAAATTAATGGTGACCTCAGATGTGTAATACTGGACTGGAAGACACAATGAGCTGCTCAGGAACCAGTGTCTCCTCCAGGAGCTATAGACGTATTATAACCATTTATAAGATTTAAATCACTCCTCTTCTTAAAAAAAAAAAGTCAGGACCTTCTAAGTGAAGAAAGTGGCATTCCTCTTTGCCAAAATTTCCTATTTGATTTCTTATTAAAAAAAAAAAAAAAAAAACTTGTGAGAAACAACTTCCAGAATCAACAACAGGCTTTAGAATCACTGTGCATACTTCCGGTAATAACACAGTCTTCTCCACATTTGGGGTCTTCAGTTTCTCTGCATTTCTACACAAAGCTTCTGATGGGTTTTTCTGTGTTGTAGAGTTTTCTGTGTTATCCCAGAGTCATCCAATCGGAATGCTGAGAGGGACATAGACACACGGATCCACCCCTTGCCTCCCAGGTGAGGCCAGGCCAGGCCAGGGATAATCCCTGACTCACCCGAAGCTGGAGAATGAATTACCTGTAGTGGAACATGAAACCCGAGATTTCCATCGGATTAGAGGAAACCCTTTTTTGTCTTGAAGGTCATTCTAGTTATATACAGACGAACACTAGCCAGTTGGGTTATACCAAGCACGAGAGCAGAAAGGAAAAGAATGATTCAGAGGAAGGGAATGTCCTAATATTTTGTAACCTTTGAAAAAACAGGGCATGTTAGGAGCCCTAAAACTAGGGGAAAAATGGAATATTTTAAGGTTTTCTGTGATTTCCAAACTCATATACAAAAAGGCTATATTAAAAAAAAATGTAAGCACCAGCAGCCTAACAAATTTGAATAATGTAAACCTAAACTCGGTCAGGATTCAATGATAAATGCTCAATCTTAAGCAGAACAAATCAAGCCTCACAGAGACTAAATTTAATCTGCTTGGTAGAGTCAACATTGTACTAGTTAACAGGCAACAAAAAGTTGTTTTCAATTTCCACTACACTCCTTTAAAGTCTTAGTTTTCACAGATACGATCTCAGTCACAAAATAAGGACTATATACAGCATTACATCTCAGCTGTAAAATCAGCCTTTTTTGTGAATTGGCAAAGTTGTCTACATTAGTTATTTCTGTTAAAATTCATATAGCAACACTGACTCATTTAGTTCACACTTCTATCATTCACCAACCTGAAAACGGAGAGTGATTCTGGCTCCATCATTTCTGACATTAAAGTCTAGAACCCACTCTCTGTACGGGCGCCTTCTCCATGTACTTACATTGTAAACAGCAAAGAGGTCAAATCTAGCTGCCAGTGAAGCAGAAGCCAAGAATTAATGGGTTCTAAGATTAGCATAAATAATTGTACCATAACCAATGTAAGTTTACATTCCCTAGCACTGAGGTGACAACGATTTTTTATTAATTTATACACACACTGCCTATTCCCCTGCAAGGTATAAGATATCCTATAATAAAAGGAAAATTCAGGCTGGGCATAGTGGTCCACACCTGTAATCCTAGAATTTTGAGCAACCCAGACAGAAGGACAGCTTGAGGTCAGGAGTTCCAGACCAGCTTGGTCAACATGGTGAGACTCCATCTCTATGAAAAATTTACAAATTAGCTGAGCATGGTGGCATGTGCCTACAGTCTCAGCTACTCGGGAGGCTGAGGTGTCAGGATGGCTTGAGCCTAGGAGTTCGAGGCAGCAGTGAGCCGAGATCACACCACTGCACTCCAGCCTGGGCAACAGAGCCTGCGTGAGACCAGAGGCATTATAGGATTTTGAGTTCAAGGACAAATATATTTCATTAAAAAAAAAAAAAATCTCTTAAATAAATAAATAAATAAAAGTAAAATTCAGTGAAGATGGAAAATAATGAGTCAAACACAAAACATAAATCAGGAAATGCAGAGGAAAGAGAAGAGGAAAAATGACTGAAAAGAACTCATCTCTAAACTAAATTCCAACCAAACAAGCCACCACAGACAAGAGGAAACCAAGGCATGGCCATGGGACCTCACTGGCCATTGGGGTAGGCATCGCAATCAACCAGAAACACCCATTCTCCTGCTTCTAAAACTCAACAGGATCTGTTGCTCTTTCAGTAAAGGTGCTATTCAGCAAGGAGGAGGCTGTCTTGAACCAATTTTATCAAAAAGAGGAAAAGGGCTCCGCATCTTGTAATTTCCTGTATCAGCCTTCAGGGAAGTTGAAGTATTCGTTTCCATAAAGTGGTTTCCATAAAGTTGCCAAAACACAGCATCCGGAAAGCATTGCTTTAGCTAATTACGAAGATAAAGCTTTGAGAGTTTTCAGAAATGAAAAGTCGATCCTTAGGGCCATTCTTCTTAAACGTCAACTTTTGACAGCATGGGAATGGCGTGAGGATGCTGCGCGCACTCACTCCCCGGGGGGAACCCGCAGTGCAAGCCGCACACGTGGAGCAAGCTGCGAGACTGCACCGGTGTGCTATCAACGCGAGTCCGTCTGGGAACCTAAGGGAGGAGAATGCAGCACTGCGCGTGCCTCATCTGGTGTCACAGGCCAGTTCCACGCTCAGCCGGAACTCAGTGTAAAGACACCGGCCTCACCGGTGACGCTCTGACCTCACTCAAAGACGGGCTGAGGTTCCCGGTCATAAACTTGGAACAAAGCGGAATTTAATTTGAAGGTTTATATTCTGTGTAATGAAATAAGTTACCCCCAAAGCATTTAATAAAAGTCCTATCTGAAGTGGTGCTGCTGAAACCATAGTTGTCCTTCAGAAAGATGAATATGACATGATAAAAGGAAATCTGCCCAAGTAATAAGATTACCAGAGAAGAGCCTCCCGTCAAAGAGAGTAATAAAAAATGTTTAAAAACTCAATCCATTTTATGATATGGCTTATCACTCCCATTATGGTGCTGAAAAGATGATTTTCATGGGTCTCAAATTCTATGAGAACCCTAAGTGAAAAACGCAACGACGTGCTCTTAAAAGTCCAAAGTACTCTCAGGCTTCGGACTTGCAGACCTACAATTACCCTTTGGAGCAGCTTGAACAAATCACACAACTTCCCATCAAAATACCACCAGGCATTTTAAAGTCGTAAAAGTCCTTCAGGGGTTGAAACAGTGGATAACAGTAATTCTCGTCTATGTTTATAACCAGTGAATGAACGAATTAGCTTCTGTGGTTTTCTGTCTGTAACATGCGAGGAGGCTTCTTCCTCACTTCTTAGGGAGGACAGTACTGGAAATAGGTAAGAATCCCCTTTCAAACTCTTGGAAGAACAGAAATATCAGTAAGTGCAATGCACATGGGAGAAGAGTTTGAAACAACGTCACCTGTACATCAACAACAGTGGCTTTCTCTGGGGATGCTGGGGTCACTTTGATAACTTTCAAGTTTCTTGTGGATTTTATATACGATTTTATAGTCAGGGACAATAAAAACCCTATTTCAACAGGGAAAATCTCTGTGAAAACCAAATGTCTATAGAACTCTAAAGCCATTAAAATTCATAATTTTAAAGGCACTAATAAAGCACCTAATTCCCTATGGCATCATCTCAACAGAAATCCCAACACGTGAGTCCTTTCTCATGAGAATAATGCTATTTCAGACACATTTCCTTTCCTTTGGAGAAATGTGTGCTGAGCCCCTCCATCCGTGCGGAATGGCAGGGGCCTGCCCGGCAGGGACACATCCTGGAGCGCAGTGGAGAAGGCGAGGTCAGCCAGGGGGCCGGGGGGCCTATGGAGCCTGCGGGTCTCTGGACAGCCTGTGGCTTTTACTCTGCGTGAGACCAGAGGCATTAAAGGATTTTGAGTTCAAGGACAAATATACTTCATTTTTAAAAAAAAATATTTGATTGAAACCCAGCACGTGTGTATGTATGCATGTGTATCAGAAAGTCCAGCTCAATGAGTCTGCACAGGTTGAAAAACACCTACATAACCAGCACCCCGATCAAGACACAGAAAGGCACCCCCGGGGACCCTCACTCGTTTGTTTCAGGATCTTGCTGCCTGCAACGTGGCAGGTGGACTTTGGGGGCCAAGGCATCCCGTTGTGAAGAGCCTTGTGTGCCTTGCTGAGGCCCGTTCACAGCTCTCAATCTACAGGGTTTAAATAAACTTAGTGAATGTGATGGAAACTCAACTGTGTCAAGCTTCTAATACACCTTCATCAGGACTAACCTCGCGTAACCCTCTCATGACTGTTTGCAGAGAAAGCAGCATCAGTCATGAAGCCCAGCGGAAGCTCCAGGTCGTCCCCAGCAAACGTGCTTTCCATGCGCATTGGAGGTCGGTGGCAACGAGGACCACGTCCACCTGGCAGGATCAACAGCGGCAGATCACAGGCATTGACAGCAGAAAGCTGCGCCCCAAAACGGCGACCACGGAGTGCCTGGCGGCATTTATTCTGAGGTGCGGTGAAGGCTGGGCCGGGAGGCTCTTCCTCTCAGGTCAGTCCCTCATTCATTCATGCATCCACCCACCAAGAGCCCGTCACTGCCTGGGCAAGGAGCACAGCCACAGGCTGCAAGGGAGACGCGGACAGTCCACTGCCCCGAGACCCAGGACCCAGGATCCCGGCCTCCCTCCAGCTCTTACACTCAATATTCTGCGTATCCTCAGGCGAGACTCTTCATCTCTAGATTCCTATGATAAAATGAGGTGCCTGGACTAAACCGGCAGCCTTTCATTTTTCCTCTGAACAACGTCAATGCTCCCTGTGGGGCCCCACAATCTGCACCAGGGGAGGCTTCCCGTGGAGCGTTCGCTGGACAAGGGCATCCCCTGGCTGAAAGGCCTGAAAGCCTCTTTGCATTCTCACATCTAAAAGTCTTATGTTCTAAAAGTCCTTTTGATTGTTATGATCCGTGATTGTTATGATTCCGATTGTTATGATCCGTGATTCTATAAATTTTTAAGACAGGGCTTTTGAAGAATAATTAGTTCCACATTAGTTCTTTGGTACTTCTGTCGCCTGCTCTGAATTATTCCAATGAACATTCAAATGACTGGTACCTTTAAAAATGGATTCCTGAATTCTGGACATTTTGACACCCACTGATGATATCAATAACAGCTCCACAGGGCCACTCCCACAAGAAGGCCAACATGCTCTAACTTCCAGTCTTACAAGATGCTCTGGGCCCCATGGCCCATTTCTCTGCTCCCGCAGTTGAATGTTGCAAACAAGTTTTCTGTACTCACTGTGTCTGATTTCTGATTCTCCCCTCAACAGATCCGAATCAGGCTTTGGGCTGCATCACTGCACCAACGCCGCCCGGCCAGGCCCCCAGTGACCCCCACGTGGTTAACTCGGCCGCATCTCACCAGACCCCAGTTGACACCTCTGCTCCCTCCCACAGGAACCGCATCCTTCCCGTGTCCTGACACACACGGCACCGCACTCCTCTCCACACCTCTCAGCTCCTCCTCCCCTCCCTGACCTCTTACCCCGGGACTGCCCCAGCGCACCCTTGGCCCCATTCTCTTTTCTGCATACGTCATTCCTTTGCCATCTCTGGCAGTCACTGTCTCACACTAACAACTCCCACAGCTCCCTGACCTTCCCACCTTGCCCCAGACCCCAGATTCCTCCAGTCACTTGTCCAACATCTGCTTGTGGAATGTATAACAGACATCTCCGCTTACTATGTCCAAGGCCGAATGCCTCATTTTCCCACCCAAAGTCACTCCCCCAGTGGCCTTCCCCATCTCAGAAACTACACTGGGGATAGAGACGCCACTGCAGTCATCCATAACCCCTTCCTTTCTCTTAATCCCAACCCATCCACACAGTCCGTTGGCTCCACTTCCAAAACACACTGGAAATGGACCCCTTCCCACCTCCTCACTATAGTCACCCTTCTCCAAGGTTCCATCTCCCCTCCCCATGGTGATCTCCTGGCTCCTCCCCTGTCCTTCCACCACGGTTTACTCACAAGACAGCAGTCAGGATGTTCCTGCTGAGATGGAAGTCAGATCAGGTCTCTCCAACAGCTTTCGTTTTACTCACAGTGAAACCCCAAGTCCTTATAATGAACTTGACACGACCCTCCCCGATGTGGCCCCCACCAGCTCTCCAGCCTCCCCTCGCCCTCGCGAGGTCGGCTCTGGGTACCTGGCCTCCTCGCTGCTCCCTGTGCACAGAGCTCATCCATACTTGCTGCTCCTCTGCCCAGAGCTTTCCTGAGACCCCCACTCAGCCAACTCCCTCACTTCCATCAGGCGTCTGTGCAAACGTCACCATCGCCATGGCCTCCCTCACGCCACTCCCCATCTCACCTCCCAGACCCCGGGCTCCTCCTGCTTCCCTTCCTGTTTCACTCTCTCTCACTCATATTTCCATCCAACATGATCGTCAAATATACACAGAACGTTTCCTGCCTTCTCTTCTCCATGAGAGCATGAACTACACGAGGGCAGGGATGTACGTCTGCCTGGTCTTAGTCATGAGCCCTCAGAGTGTAGTACCTGGCCAGCAATCAATCAGTATTATTATTGTAAGCAATCAATCAATATTATTAAAGAAATCAATGAACAGATGTAAAAGGCTGTGGAGAGGTTCTTATAGGAACCACAATTAACTATGGGTGTCCCTTTGGGTGAAGAAAATTTTCTTTAGCTGAGCAAATATCCTCACTAGAAATGAATATATAGAAAATGAGGCAGGAAGGAGATAAAAGAAGGAAATAATATATTATTAGCAAATTGTGAAAGATTTTTAAAGGCAGAGTTAAAGTTTTTGGCCACATGGTTTTTTAGTTACCTGTGGTCTTCAGTTATGGAACAGTTCTCTCCTGTCCTCAAGGTCATAAATAGCTTTTTCCATCTGTCCCTACCCAGTCATCTGGCTGTGCTCCTAAATCACAATGTTCTCTCTCAGCGCAACACTGTGTGTTTTGGAGAGAAAATCCATTGTCTGGCTAAAGCCCTGTACTGTTGATTCAGGAAACAGCCAGCTCCTTCCCTTCTAGCCTCCGGCACCCTGAGAACTGGGTGTGAGTGCTGAGTTCTCCACCTGTCTTATTTCCTAATATTTGCAACCAGCTCAGAGCCACGGAGAAGTCAGGGCTCTACCAGCCCATGGATGGCTGTCCCCAGCCTTGCCCTCAGGTGGGTCACAGCTGGCTATTTTTTTCCCACTTGGGTAAAAACTGCCTGACTTTCTTGCCTTGAGCTTCTCATGGCATCTGCCTAGAATCCTTCCCAACTTTATGAAATTTGAAAACATCTTCCTTCTGAGATCTCTTTTTTATTTTCTTTCTTTCTTTCTTTCTTTCCTTCTTTCTTTTGACATAGTCTTGCTCTGTTGCCAGGCTGGAGTGCAGTGGCACAATCTCAGCTCACTGCAAGCTCCACCCCCTGGGTTCAAGCGATTCCCCTGCCTCAGCCTCCCGAGTAGCTGGGGTTACAGGCGTGCATCACCACACCCGGCTCATTTTCTTTGTATCTTAGTAGAGACGGGGTTTCACCCTTTGGCCAGGATAATCTCCATCTGCCGACCTTGTGATCCACCCGCCTCAGCCTCCCAAAGTGCTGGGATTACAGGCATGAGCCACTGCACCCGGCCTTCCTTCTGAGATCTCAAACCTCACTGACCTCAAAGGGCACAGGCTCATAAACGCCCATGTTCCCTGTATTCTTCAACCAACCCACACCAGAATTTCGTGATGGCATCTTCATATCTCTTTTATGGATGGCAGGATGTTCTACTGCAGGAGAATGTCCCTGGTTCCAAACAAGGAAGTGAACTAAACTGTCTCTTCATTCCAAGATGGAGACTTGGTACTCAAAAGAATGGATTTTGGCTGCTATAACTGATCACACTTGAGGCTGGGGTCAAAGTGGGTGGCAAGCCATCGCGTGCACTCCCCTGTATGCCAGGCTGCAGGAGGAGGAGGCACAGGTGGGGTTGCTGGGTTCTTAGCAGGAAGCTGAGCTCCAGGCTGACCTAGAACCAGCCCTGCGACTGGGCAGGAGAGATGGGAACCTCTCACCTGCCCGCAAAGTTACGGCTTTATTAGGAAAAACTACCTATTTCTGACAACCTGTGCCAGGCCAGAACTCCAGGCTCTGAAAAGACAAAATATTTTTTGACTGAATATGCCAATTTCAGGCCTTTCATAAAGAACTTTTTTATAGTACTATGTGCCAGTTAAGGATTTCCTAACTTCCTTTGCCTGTCTCCCCAATAATCAAAAAGAGAATACTTCTAGTAGACTCGGCAGACTTCAAAATAACGTGATCAACAAACAGGAGCAGGGGCTTAAAACCCATCGTCCTCCATGGAACACTGGCTGATAAAATCTCCTACCTTCCAAAATTAACAACAAATCTGTCTTTCTGTCCAGTTCTTCCCCGAGGGTGTGTCCTGTTGAGAGTCAGTTTCATCTGTGTGGAGCTCTGCGCACCCTGCCGCCATGGGCCATCCGTCCCCAGATCTCTTCCCACACGGTCACTGCGGTCCACCGTCCTGCCTTCGGGGAATCTCGGCCTCCCTCTCGCAGGTGCGCATCACCCTCACCCCCCAACCTGGGCCTCCCTTCTGTCCCCACCCCTTCCCCAAACAGACAGACCTCAAACACCACCCAGGCCCCACCCCAAGGACGCATTCACTGATGCCATCGCTGGACCCAGGTCAGCCAGACGAACAGCAGGACGGTGTCAGAGCCTCGACCTCGGGAAGCACAGGATGAGAATGCAGCTGCGCCTCCCCGGGCCGTCGACCCCAGCTTGGAAAACTCACACTGGTGCTCAGTCCAGCCTGAACACTCCTGCTGAGGCCAGCTCTGCTGTGTCTCATTCTGTCATCACTAAAGAGAGGAGGGACGGCCACATCTACCTGGAATAACCTCTTCCTCCTCTGACCACAGCTCTTATTTGGACGTGTCATATTCCTCCACCTTCCTGGAGGGAAGAAGTGCCCCAGTAGGCTGATGGCTGAGCTTTAAGTCTGCTCCACAGCCAATCCAGGTTTTCTCAATACTACCTCTGTGGAAACGTGCATAAAACAGCAAGAACAATTGGCATAAATGAGACAAATGTAACCCAGAAGCTTAGTCCCAAAATGCACACTGAAAATAAATTCATAAAAATATAAATGAAAGCAAGTTTTCTTCATATTTAAGTATAACAAAGCTACCTATTGATAAATGGGCCTTCTCCACACCCATGTCCAGGACTTAAGTTCCTTGCTTTATTTTTTCTTATAACGCTTACCACCTTTAAATGAAGCAAAAGCAAATAAATCAATAAATCATATAATTAACTTTCATTCTATGTACTGCCTTCAATCGCTAGAATGTAAGTTCTCCTGAATGCAAAGAACGTTCACAGTATTGTTTATTTTTGTTATTTCCCTGGGTCCCAGAACAGTGTCTGGCATGTAATACAGTCTCAAAAATATTTGCTGAATGAATGAAAGTTTATTCTATTAAGCAAACTGTTATTTCTGGATGATAAATGTCATGTCACTGACCTCTAATCTTTCCGTAGATTCCATCACTTCCACGACACAGTCTGTATCAGCGAGGCATACACGGCCTTCGCCATGTGGTCCTGAGCATCTGCTCGAGTCCTTCCTAAATCCTACACATCCTCCTGGAGGCCAACACGCCTCTCAGGCACACCATGGCTTCCCATCACTGCACCTTCATGTACATGGTTCCTCCTGCCTAGAATGACCTGCTCCTCAGTAGACAAATGCCCACTGAGCTTTTAGCAAAAAACAAAAACAGAAAACCTTCCGCCAAGACTGTGAAGCCTTCCCCAGTATTCCCATCCCCATCCAGGAACTGAGCACCGCCGCTTCCATGTTCCCATGGCAACCCGCGCCTCCCCCAACACAGCGCTAATCACCTTGCTGTCACTGCTTGTCTCTCTGTCTCACCCACGTCATTATCTTTGCATCCCCAGGGGCTAGCACAGTTGGAGGCTAATAGTTGATTCAACTTAAATGGACTCAAATGCACTAGAGGGAGGGGAAGAGAGTTCAGCGCACTCTGGGGTTGAGTTTTGTCTCTTTCACTTGTACCTGGTATCTGTGCTCCTGCCACAGCCGTCCACACAGATGCACAAGCTAAAGAGGAAGACGGACAAGAAGCGGCACACGCTTTGCTCCTCTGGCTTCCTCTTGAACCAGAGGGCTCATTCGTCCCTGTTAAGCCATTAAATATTAAAGCTGTATAAATCACACAAACCAGTATGTCTGCCTCTCTCCACTACGTGTCCAAATCAGGAGCCAATAAAACACTGGAAGATTTTTTTTTTTTTTTTGAGATGGAATTTCACTCTTGTCACCCAGGCTGGAGTGCAATGGTGTGATCTTGGCTCACTGCAGCCTCCACCTCCCAGGTTCAAGCGATTCTCCTGTCTCAGCCTCCTGAGAAGCTAGGATTACAGGCACATGCACCACGCCCGGCTGATTTTTGTATTTTTAGTAGAGACGGGGTTTCATCATATTGGTCAGGCTGGCCTCAAACTCCTGACCTCAGGTGATCCACCTGCCTTGGTCTCCCAAAGTGCTGGGATTACAGGCGTGAGCCATCACACCCAGCCTAACACTGGAAGATGTTTTAAGTATATAAGTTTCTTGTACAGTGAAAATCATACATATGTGATACAAAGAAATCAAAATTTCAATGAACACAGGTTGCCCATGACACAAAGGACAAGTGTGAAGGCAACATGTGAACAGGGCTTTCTATAACTCTTCAGGTGCACACATGGGGAGCAGCCAAGGATTTCTGCAGAAAAATTCACTCCAGAGGTCAGCAGCTAGAAGCGCAGATGGAGAGCGAGTGAGCATGAGTGCCTCGTGGACTCAGTCCTCCCAGGTACGGTACTGGAAGACGCTCAAGACACAGTTCAATGAGAAATGTAGTAAATGGGGTTCTTCTTTAGTCTTTTTTTTTTTTTTTTCTGAGACAGAGTCTTGCTCTATCACCCAGGTTGGAGTGCAGTGGCACCATCTTGGTTTACTGCAACCTCCTCCTCCCGGGTTCAAGAGATTCTCTTGCCTCAGCTTCCTGAGTAGCTGGGATTACAGGAACCCGCCACCATGCCTGGCTAATTTTTGTACTTTTAGTAGAGACAGAGTTTCTACTAAAGAGTCTGGCTGGTCTCAAATCCCCAACCTCAGGTGATCTGCCCTCCTCGGCCTCCCGAAGTGCTGGGATTACAGGCATGGGCCATCACGCCTGGCCAAGCCACCATGCCCGGCCTTCTTTAGTCTTAAAATTAGAAACTTGTTTCCTCTAAAGGCCAAAAATGTTCAGAGTTCTCTAGAAGCAGTGGCCCATCATGATTACACCGGTATTAATGAAATACAGTCAACGATTCTGGACACCAGTAGTGTGGCAGGCATTCACTTACCAAGGCTCAATGTAGGTTAAGTTGTGCCCAGCTTGAGAGGACTGCCAGGATTAACCCAGAGCCTGTTAGACTCCCCAGGGAGCTGCTACCAGCTCCAGTGCCACACTCCTTCCCGACCCCAGCTCCAGTGCCACA
>NC_045451.1:73533676-73549891 GCF_002776525.5 Piliocolobus tephrosceles | reverse complement strand
AGTGCCACACTCCTTCCCGACCCCAGCTCCAGTGCCACACTCCTTCCTGACACCAGCTCCAGTGCCACACTCCTTCCCGACCCCAGCTGTCAGCCTCTGCTTGATGGAGAGCATGTCACCAAGGTTGAGCGGCACGTAGCTACAGCCCACAGCCTGACACAGCAAATGACACAGGAGATTGGACCTGTGGTTCCCAGGCCGCTGTGCCTAACCGCGCTAACGTGCTCTTTGCACTATGAAGGCTGGAGCAAGGCTTGCTGAGACAGAAGAGGAAAAAACAGATCTGTTGCTGGAGATATGAAGAGAGATAAACAGAAAGCAGAAAGTACAGTTTTAAATTTGGTGATGGTGTTGGTTTGGTTTTGTTTTTGGAGACACAGTCGCACTCTGTCACTCAAGCTGGAGTGCAGTGATGTCATCATGGCTCACTGCAGCCTCCAACTCCTGGGCTCAAGTCATCCTCCCACCTCAGCCTCCTGAGTAGCTGGGACTACAGGCACAGGGCATCACTCTCAGCTTTTTTTTTCTTTTGGTAGAGACAGGCGGGGGTGTCTCGCTACGTTGCCTAGGCTGGTCTTGAACTCCTGGCCTCAAGTGATCCTCCCACCTTCACCTCCCAAAGTGCTGGGATTACAGGCATAAGCAACTGCACCTGGCCTTATTGGTTTTTAACAAGCATAGGTTTACAGGAATAGCTCTCTTTATTTGCAAATGGCAGTGAGTAAGGCTTATTGAGACTAGACAGAGTATTTCTCTGGATTTGGGGCTGAGGCTCCCATCACCATCTCTGTCTGTCCAGTCTTCTAGTCTTCCCTCTGTCTAGTCTCCCCTGCAGCTCCGACCTCCCACAGTGTGAGCCCATGTGACATGTGCTCTCTGAGCTACTTGCTCTGTAATCATGAATGTTCAGTGACAAAAGCACAATAATGGAATGAATCTGAGAAATACATATTGGCCAAAAATTGCTATTAATTCAGTAATGCTTAGATAAACGATGACTGATTCATCACAACAGAAATTCACGTTTGAAACAGAGCTCCTCCCCGGGGGAGTTCCGTATCTGCTGTACAGTGAGCATCAGAAGCACGGCACAGCCCTTCGGCTGGAGCCTAGGCACAGGTCTAAGGAGTCAATGACTGCAGCACAGGCGCGGTGGGGACCCCAAGGCTGCAGGCGCAGTGAGGACTCCTGCCACCCCAGCCCCAGCCCCCTCCCCCAGCCTGGCTTTCTTGGACTCTGAAGGGCACGTTTTTCCTGCAGGTGACCCAGTTTGTAGGAAACCTGTATTTCTACCTCCTCTAAGTATCTGTTTAATTCTACAAACAGCACTTAGGGAAGCAACAGGGCGGATGGGTGCTGGGGAGGGAACTCAGAAGAAGAATGTCTACAAAACGCAGGGAGGCAGAAGCGAGGGGCAGCCACGGGTGCCTTCCAGCACGTGAAGGCCCAAAGCTTCTATTCTCAGCGACCAGTTGCCTAGGGAGACTCGGGGAACCCTGAGGACTCCCAGGCAGGGCAGCAACGGGACTGGATGCAGCAGCCGCCAGGGCTCTTTGCCATGACCTTCGAGGAGGATGTGGGGGCTCAGAAACGGAAATGAGCACAGGTCACCTGGAGAAGGGCTGGGAGGCCACCCTGCAAGCTCACCTCCCCACCTGGCACACCCAGTTGCAATGTGCAGGTGATGGCCTGATGGAGCTGCAGCCTCCGCAGACCCAGGGAGAGGGGTGGAAGCCAGGCAGGCCTCCTAACTCCACACCCCTTCCTTGTCTACCACTGGATCCCACACAGCCCAGGACACAAATGATCTGGAAATAAGAGTCAAACCATACAAAGGTATTCCCACATAAGCCCAGAACCAAGCGCCCACAGACACCCCTACACAGGCAGCAAGGACTGGAACCGGCAGCCTAGTGGACATCCACCCTGCAGGGCTCTCCCTCGCAAAGACTGCAGAAAAGGGTGTGCAGCGCGGAAGGATGTTCTCCCTGCTTTTAAGGAGCCATGATTATTCTGCTCAGTGCCCCCGGCGTGCCTTTCTCTGTACAAGAAGGAGACTTAGCGGCTTCCACATCCCATCACTGCAGCTGAGCGGCTTCTTCCATGAGGGCACCTTGCTGACCTGAGTCTCCCCAGGCTGCCCGAGGCTCCTTGTACACTGAGATGCTGAGTCCTGAGGTGCCTTCCAGCACCAGTGAATGGGACTAACGTCTTCTGCAGTGTCGCGACCATTCTGAAGTGAGTATTCCGCGGTCGTCTGTTACCCTCTGTGAAGCCCAGGGAGCAGGGATTCAGGGCTGACCAGGGACCACTGTGTTCTGTGCTCACGCATGGAAGTTCTGCACTTGGGCCCCAAAGCCTGAGTAAAGTTTTACCTCGAACTTCTTCCAGCAGGATAAACAGTAGGGTTCCGTGCTGAGAATCTGCAGTTTAAACCCTGACTCCACTAGAAAATAAATGCTAGACTGGGTCATATATTTAAGCTGTGTTTTCCTTACGCGTAAAATGGCAGTAAAATTCCTTCCAGAGGTCAGGCAGGGAGGTAACACCCACAGAACACTCGGAGTGGGACTTGGCAGAGACAGGGCTAGACAGGGGCTGTTATTTAGTGCTGGCGTCTTTTATTGGTGGCGATGTTATTTTATGTTCTATGATTATGTAATTTCCTTCTTATAATCTCACCCTCATTGCTTATCTTAGAGTGAGGTTTCAGGAGAACAGCATCAAGGTCGTGTTTGATATTCTGGACAATCTAACACCAGCAACTTCTAATTCCTAATCCACTGTTTATATCTGTTGATTATTTGTTTATAATAAAGAAAGCAATGCTTTGTCACTTTTCCCCGATCTGCCACCAACCTGAGATATGCTTTCATGAAGCCCATCTTCAATTAAGACCCATGTGCTTTATTTTTGTGAAAAATTGAGATGTGAAGACATTCTGTGCTCTGCTAGGCTGTGTCCTGAGAACCTCCCTTTCAAAAAGGTTCTCCGTATTGTAGGTGTCACTTTTTTCCGTTATAAATCACAAAACGTGGTAGCCAGTTAACAATACACAGGTGTTGCTCCCCTGAAGGTGCCTGCAGAACAGTGCAGAGGTTCTCTCCTCAACCACAGCTCTTGCACGTGATTTATGCCTGCTGCAAGCCTTCCGGGGAGTCCACCAGGCTGCCGTCTGTGTCTGTGGAGGTGTACATGAACATGTGCACGTGAGGGTACATCCAGTCTGCTACCGCTAACACGTCAGAGACCACAGAATGTCAGGCTGGAAGAGACCCTAAAGGTTATATAAACCAACTCCCTTACTTTAGAGCTGAGAAATTTCAGGTGCAAAGGAGGGAGCGGCTATAACATGGTGGCACTAGAGTAAGACTGCCCGGGTTTGAATCTTGGTGCAACTACTTATTACCTGTGTGATCTTGGGAAAGTGACTTAACCTTTCTGGGTCACAGTTTGGATACCTATAAATGGCAGATAATAACAGTCTCTATTTGTGTGGATATTTTAACAATAAAATTGAATCATTCATGTAAAGAACTTAAAAGACTCTCACACAGATTCCGGTGAGCTATGATTATACCACTGCACTCCAGCCTCCTGTAGCCTGGGCAAAGGAGCAAGATGGTCTCTAAAAAATAAAAAAATAAAAATTTCCAAGACAGATATCAGATATACAAAAGTTTGGACCTAATCATGATCCAAAACCATGGCTTGATGACTTCCAAATGCATTGGTTGCCTTTTTGGATCATCATTTATATGACACAATATGTTGTAAAATGACACAAAAACTAACATTAATGAACATACCTTGTTGTAGATGTCTATGTGCAGATGTCCTTGTCCCAAAACCTATGTGGATCCCTGAGTGCACAGATGCCATTACAGCAAATAACATTCCCAATAAAACACAGCGAAGTATAACTAAAAATTGAAGGAACTCCTTCAGACCCTTAATGATTCTATAAATATAGCCCTAAGGTCATTTGTAAACCCAATAAAATACATTCCACTTGAAGCGCTTACTGCAAGTTTTGATCATTAGTGACAAACGTACATGAAGAAGTATTCGGTGTCCTTGAATCAAGCCACCACTAAATGCAATCACCTATGTATTCATTTATACAAAATCTCTACTTTCTGGTTTTTAGTCCCTAAGGCACGAAGATTTTAAAGGAGGTGAGGCTGGGCTGAAAGCTCCCCAAGGGTGGGAACCAGGTGTGGCGGCTCAGCCTCTGTTCTCTGGAGCAATGCTTGGATCTCAATAGGCACTCGCAAATATTTTGGAATGAATGCATGCTCCAGAAACCAAACTTGCAAGCAGTGCCAGCAAATCATAGCTCAAAATATTTGTTTATCAGCTGTTGTTCAAAACTTTGAACTTAGCACACCAAAAATGGCTTATGTGTCACAACATGCAACATGCCAAAGTGCAGGTTGGTTGAAAGCTGAACACATAAAACCCAAGGGCTGTCTGTGGCAACAGGGCCCGCAACGGAATAAAGATCCAGAAGCCATCAGCAGCGAGGCTGGAGACACAGAAAACACAACCGGAGTCTCCAGGGCAGCAACAGGAGATGCAGCTTTAAGGGTCCATCCGGCAGGAAGAACGACCTGGAAGAGGCTGGGCTCGGGCCAGACCCAGTGGTATGAACTTGCAATTCTCAGGAGCGAGGCAAATGAAAGCACCAGGACTTTGGGTCCCTGGTGCCATGAGGGGCTCCCTATAAGGATGGTGCCCAGCCAGGCCCTGAAGGCAAGTGACCAGAAGGGGTGGCAGTGTAGAGCCCTGCCCAGGTGGAGGGGGTACAGAGGAGTTCACTCCTGGCACAACCAGGGTCGAGTTGCGAGTTGGAAGTGAGCCTCATTGAGGAGGAAGCCACAGAGGGAGAAAGGAGCCAGCCTGGGAGGGCCTCGGAGGGCGGGTGGGAAGAAGCAGCTCCAGAGCTCGGTGCAGGTGCAGTGCTGCTGAGTGCCTTCAACAGCCCAGCCTCCAGCACTGTCAGCTCCTCAAATGAGATGTGGGCCATGCTGGTGGGGAAGGCTCCCACCTCCGGGCCCTCACTTCCTCCGTGGATAAGTGGTGTCTACCAAGAGAGACCTGTGCCCAGTGGTTATTGGGATTTGCATACTGCAAAATGTATATAGCAAAGACAGTAGATAACAGGAAACACACAACACATACACACACACAACACACACACACATTTACCTACAATACACTGATTGGGCAAAAGGAATATTGACATCTCCAGGTCACTGTAAGGGAGCATGATTATGTAGTTTGAAAAACAGCAAACTAATAAAGCATTGTTCTGTTGGCAAATAAATAGAGAGGTTTAGACCACCACACCAAAGTGAAACAAATCACGCGGTTTTCCTTAAGACCTAACTTTTGCATTGGGTTTTTGTATGAGCCTTGTGAATTATGGCAGATAAACCTGAAAGAGAAGGAATCGACTCATGCGAACACATTTCTTAAAATAATGTTTCTAACTTTCAGACTTTGGCTGGGAGTATCCCTACTGCAGTGAGATGTGAACTCTGGAACCTCTCAAGCTACAAGCCATTCCCCACAGGATTATCTGCCCTCACTTTTCTAACATAACAATTGCTTTCCAAGGCAGTGTAGCACAGGTGATTAAGAGTGGATTCTGCTGCAAGACTGCCTGGATTTCGAAGCCAGCTCTACTACTCACTGGCTGTGCAATCCTGGGCAAGCCACTTGACCTGTGTGGTTCAGTTCCCTTAGCTACAAAAAGGAGACAGAAATAGCACCTACCTCACAGGTTGCTATGAGGATTAATTGAAATAATATAAACAAAGCGCCAAGAATAGTGTGGCACAGAGAATGTTATGTAAGTGTATGCTATAACTATTAATGATACCTTCTATTTTCGTAAATTTGTTTTTCCCTTTATTAAGAGCTTTGTAAAGGAATTAATCTTGTATAGTTCATACCTGTGTCCTCCATTGCATCGAGCATAGCTTTTATTTGCTACAGCAGATAACATTTTAGCAAATAGCAAAGAAAATTTTGTGGAATAAATAAACGAGTGAATGAATTCCTGTATTACTAGACACAGGCAAAAATGTTTTAAGGTGCCAGCATCATACCAAGAAACACAGACGTTAGAAGTAGACACAGAGCTTTCCTTAAGCCATCATATAATTCAAACCGTGATTCTCGGCTGAAGCCTGTTTTCATCGTGTGTCTCTACAGCTGAGATGTGATCCCGAGCCCTACTCACACTCCCAGAGACAGAACGAACCCATTAGTGAAGGTGGAACCACCAGCCACTAAACGCAAAGTTCCTGTTATTGTTGGAAAAGGAAACTGGAAACAAAACTCAGGGTTTCAAAAGGTGACAGTGGTAGGAGAATCTCACGCAAACCACTTAAAAGAGAGGCAAGAACGGAAAGAGGTCTGGGTACCCCACACGTGGCTGGAGAACACAGCAAGCGTGGGCCTTCGCATTTAAAGCTGCACACACTAAACCCTCAGGAGGTGGCCCGGGCATGACTGGGCCCACTTCGCCAAAGGGAGACTGAGGACGATGACTCGCCACGGCTCAGAACTGCACACACTAAACCCTCAGAAGGTGGCCTGGGCGTGACTGGGCCCACTTTGCCAAAGGGAGACTGAGGACGATGACTCGCCAGAGCTCAGAACTGCACACACTAAACCCTCAGAAGGTGGCCTGGGCGTGACTGGGCCCACTTCGCCAAAGGGAGACTGAAGACGATGACTCGCCACAGCTCAGAACAGCCCACACGTGGCACAGCTGGACTCGGCGACGGGGAGGACTCCAGCATCCCCACCAGCCCCATCTCTTCATGGAAGGTCTGGTCAGCCTGCCCTCAGCCCTGTGACCTGCAGGGCACTGTGATGACTGGCCAGCACAGCCCACACCAAAGCTCTCCTACGAGGCAAGGCACTGCAGAGATGAAGCCAGAGGCACGCACATTCCCCTCCTCTCTACCTCCATCCTGGAAGGCTCTCCCCTGGGACTGAGACACAGCTTCAAGGAAGGAGCCACGTGGGGTAAGGGGCATGAGGGAGCACCCCTCTAGGCAACCCAGGCTGCCCACCCACCCCGATGCCTGCTGGGCTGGGACACCAGGCAGTCTGGCCCTGGCTCCAGGCCCTGGCTCTTCCTTGGAGAACTGGAATCCAGTGGGAAAGATGGATACGGTGAACTGTGAGGGTTTGCAAGGGCCCGTCCTTGGTGGGGGTGAGGTTTGCCCCTCTAGTAAACTGGAGGTGTCATCCACTTTGTGTATTAATCCCCTCAGTACACTACGTACCTGCAACCCTTGGAAACAAGAGCGGCTCCTCAGACAGCCCTAACCACAGGGGACACAAGTCTGCCTCTACACCAGACTTCCTTCGGTGGGAAAGCACACCTCCCACCCCACACCCACCCTGGAGTAGCCGGGCCTTGGCCTCGGGGCTGCCCCCGCAGCTGTTCAGAAGAGCCGCATCATCAGCTGAGGCGCACCATGTGCTGCAGACACAGGCACGCAAGCCCTGTCTGTGGGGAAGGATCGTTAACTGGAGAAAGGTCATACTTCCAGTCTATTACCCAGCGTAATGCGCAAATGCAAATCAGAGACCTTTCTCAGGTCATAAGAGACTGTGTTTTGGAAACCTGAATAATCCCTTCACTGAGGCAGAAACTCAAGAGGAATAAGCCAGCATTTCTGGGGCTCAGGGCCCTGTGTTGAATTATTACAGAGACCTCCAGGCAACAGATGCCCCCCAACCAGCCTCCCCGAGTAGCTGAGATTATAGGCGTGGACCACCACCGCCCCCAGTCCAGCCGTACTCTCACAGAAAGAAGATATAAAACTTTTTGGAAAAACTTACTAAAGAAGCAAATTACTACACAGCAATCTTTAGGTCTCTGTGAACCCTGGACATCTCCAGTTTGAACCACAGACAAATTTCAATGACAACAGTAGCAAGAGTGGTTGCCCAAAAAACCCTTTGCAAAGAGTCTGTTTCCATACTTCTCTTGGCCTATGGATGTGTCTGATAATCAGGGAGTTTACTGCATGGCAAATACTGAAGCCACCCTAAGAAGGTCTACACAGTCCAAGGACAGAAGGGCGTGTGGGCTCCTCCTTCTCGAGCTCCCCACCCTTCCCTGCTGGGGACAGCAAGGGCAGGTGCCTGCAAGCCAGCCTCCTGCCTCCCCATCCCTGTCCTGAGGAGATAATGAAGCTTTTGGTTTAATGGACCCTCCTGCTGGGCTGCAGCAAACACAGAAATGCAAAAGTAAGTAAGAAATTGTCATTTGTGACAATGGGGGACTTCAGCATATTCTCCAGTTAATCGTGTAATTAGAAAAGGGAAACATGATTCCACAGCCTGGCATCAAACGCACACCAGCGTCTGGGTCCTGCCTGTCCTCTGGCCTCTAAGTGACAGTGACAATAGAGATTCTGACCGCATGAGGAAGGTACTGAACTGTCCGTTCACTGGCCCATTAGTGCAATGAGGCGGGTATCAGTAACCCCATCCTACAAGGAGGAGACGGGCTCCAAGAGGTCATTTGACTTGCCCAAAGCAACAAAGTCAAGCAATGGTGGGGATGACGACGTCTCCCAAGGATGCCTGGCCCCAAAGCCCACCTGCGGTCCCTTCAACCGAGAGTCCTGCCTACTAAGGCAGGCACCCCAACACGTTCATCTCCGGATTTCCTTTGCGCCTGGCACAAAACGAGACATGAGGTAGACCTCCGGTAGAAATGTTAGAACAAAGCATGGCGGGCTACAGTGCAGCTCTGGTTTGCGAAAATACGTCCAGCACACCACCAGAGCAACACCATCCACTTATTTAATGATCACAGATGAGAAAACCTCAGGTACGTGTAGAAACGCAGGTGCTCTCTTGTAACTATTTCTTTTCCCAGTGATTAAAAAAAATTTTTTTTTTTAGGGCTCGAGTTTCTCTATGTTGCTGCACTCCTACTCCTGGGCTCAAGCACTCCTCTGCCTCAGCTTCCCACAGTCGCTGAGATTACAGGCGTGTGCCACCCCGCCCAGCCCAAGCATACTCTCTCCTAGAAAGAAGATAAAAAACTTCTTGGAAAAACTTACTAAAGAATGCAAATTACTACACAGTAAGCGTTAGGTCCCTGCAAACACTGGACATCCAGTACATGTTGACAGTTGACTGAATGATTGAACAGAATTCCCAGATGTTTAAAGACGTAATTTCTGTACTCAATTGAAGACACTATCCCTTTTCCCAAATCACATTCTACCAGGCTGTTTCTGTGAAACACAGTGTTCTCGAAAAATCACTGCAAGTGCCTGGTCATAGACCTGAGGCCTGGATTGACCACACTATAGATGGAGTTAAATGCAGCAGTTCAGTTTACAAAGATATCGACGCATGTTTAAAAATACTGTGATAGAAACTTCTGCAGAAGCTCACATTTACTATGTCAGAATTCTCTATCAGCTTAAACACAAAATAGCTGGAATTTACGAACAGTCGACCAATTGCATTTCAGTGAGTAGTGAACACGAACAGTGATATTTCTTGCTGAGCACTGAAACCTCCTTCCCTCCCCACCGGATAGGTCTATGGGAGGGGGAGCACCTTTGCAACAGAAAACACACATATGAGCATAGCACTGGATTCCAACCTTCCTTACAGCCAAGCACGGTCACGTGACCCAAGCTCCACCCAAAGCGCTGTCCTGGGCTTAACATGGCGCTGGGAACAGGAGAAGACAGCAGGGCTCAAGAGGAGCCCTTCCTGCTGGTGGTGGCTGTTGCCTGCAAGAAGAATCCTGACTGATACGCAGCCTTGCTGTGATCCTGTTGCGACACCACCCACGCTACCCTCACTACGTGCCAGGAGAAGGAAGCTCAGGACAGTCTTCAACTACAAACTTCTCCGCTCAGTTCACAGATCAGTAACAATCTGAGAAGCTGCTGGGAGCAAAGCGATCGTCCATAAGATCATGACAAATTGGTACATTAAGTGCTCAGTTCATTCACTCACTCATGGAGCACCTACTGGCTGCCAGGTGCTATTCTAAGACACTGGGGTTACAAAAACAAGGAAGACAAAAATCCATGCCCTCCAAGAGCTCGTAATCTAGAAATGCTAATAGGTAAACAAAATCCTTTTCTCACCACCGTAATTATGTAGCTAGTTAAGTCCACCTGCCCTGCTGGAGTGGAGGCCCGTAAAGTCAGGAATCCTGTCTGAACCTTCACTGCTGTCTCTCTGGTTCCTCATGTCCCATAGTAGGCACTTAATCAATATCATATGAAGGGATGAGAGAGGAGTGAATGAATCTAATTCATTCAAACAGAAACACCATGATAAATGTTATAATAGAGAAATATGGAATCTTATGATAATACTTCTTTATAGGGGAGATATTAGCTGACCTGAGTGCTGAAAACGAGCAGAAATTTTTCAGAGAGAAAAGAAAGAGAAGGATACTTAGAGAGCTGGAAAGAACAGAGGCTGGGTGTAAAGGACATGCCATGCTCTAGGAACAGCAGTCTGTGTGATGGGGCCAGAGACTATGTATGAGGAAGTAGCAGACAATGCAGTAACTGAGGCAAAGTCATGTCACTGATCTGACTACTGTCAAAGAGTTAGGGAATTGCCCTGAGCAAATACAAACTCAAGAACTCAGTGCAGGCCAGGCATGATGGCTCATGCCTGTAATCCCAACACTTGGGAGGCTGAGGTGGGAAGATCACTCGAGTCCAGGAGTTTGAGACTAGCCTGGGCAGCATAGTAAGACCCCATCTTTACCGAACAATTTTTTCAATTAGCTGGGCACTGGTGATGTGCACCTGTAATCCCAGCTACTCAAGAGGCTGGGGTGGCAGGACTGCTTGAGCCCAGGAGGTCAAGGCTACAGTGAGCCACGATTGCCCCACTGCACTCCAGCCTGGAAAACAGAGTAAGACTCTGTCTCAAAGAAACAAAAAAGAACTTGGGTGCAGACTACTGGGTTGGGTCACATAATGGCAATTACAACAAAAGTATCTGTATTAGTCTGTTCTCACACTGCTAATAAGACATAACAGAGACTGGGTAATTTACAAAGGAAAGAGGTTTAGTGGACTCACAGTTCCACATGGCTGGGGCGGCCTCACAATCATGGCTGAAGGCAAATGAGGAGCAAAGTCACGTCTTACCTGGTGGCAGGCAAGAGAGCGTGTGCAGGGGAACTGCCCTTTATAAAACCATCAGATCGCATGAGACTTACTCATTGTCATGAGAACAGCATGCGAAAGACCCATCCCTGTGATTCAATTACCTCCCACTGGGTCCCTCTCACCACACGTGGGAATTATGCAAACTACAATTCAAGATGAGATTTGGGTGAGGACACGGCCAAACCCTATCAGTATCCAAGTAAAATACTTGGAAGCAGTAACATATTAGTCTAATAGCAAGTGCTTTGTTCAAGCAGTTGTTGAGCACTTACGGTAAAACCATGAGATAAGGGTATTAACAAAAGATGATTTTGCTCATAGGACTCTACAGAGGCACTTATTTTGTTGTTTGGGTGTTTGTTTTTTTTCTGAGACAGGGTCTGGTTCTGTCACCCAGGCTGAAGTGCAGTGGCACAATCTCAGCTCACTGCAACCTCCACCTCCCGGACTCAAGTGATCCTCCTGCCTCAGCTTCCCAAGTAGCTGGGACTATAGGTGCATGCCACAACACCTGGCAAAATTTTTGTATTTTTAGTAGAGATGGGGTTTTGTTATGTTGCCCAGGCTGGTCTTAAACTCCTGAACTCAAGCAATCCACCCGCCTCAGTCTCCCAAAGTACTGGGATTACAGGTGTAAGCGGCCACACCCGGCCCCCCTAACTAACTGCCATCTTCTCTAGTGGCCATGAGAATGCACCCCATGGACCTCCAGCTGGAGGGGCAGCCACTGTACCCTAAAAACCCATTCCTGCATTTTGCCCTGAACCTCCGCTTTCTACTAACAAAAAGTCATCCACTAAAATCAAGCTAGCCTTTTACAGAGCTTTCAGTTTCTAAGAAATAATCAGTTTTATGAATTTCCTGCCAGCATCTAACCTGGTTGGCCTTATCTCTTAGTTTGTTAGCCTAATCACAAGGCAAATCTGGGGAAGGAGGAGAAATGTATACACAACATATTTCAAAGTCCACTGTAGGCCATTATCTGTCATGCTGGACTCCTTATACGCTATGTTTCCATCCATTAATGCAGATTAAGCCTCACTGTGTAAACAATAGCAAAACTGAGTGTCAATTAAAAGGGCACACACACCCATAAAGGTTTCCATAAACTTCTTACTTTTAAATAATTCTAAATGTGAGGAAGAGTTGTAAAATCACTAGAGTTCCTGTCTACTCTCCTTAACCCACCTTCTCCAGTGTTTACATCTGACAGCTGCAGAACAGTAATCAAAACTAAGAAATTAAATTGGCATATTCCTAGTACCTGAACTACAGACATTATTTGAATTTCACCAGTTTTTCTGAATAATGTCCCTTTTCTGTCCCAGGATCCCATCTAGGCGCCTGTGGTGTGTTTAGCTGTCCCGTCTCCCCAGTGCCCCCCATGCCACGTCAGGTCTGAAGTCCCTCCTTGCCTTTCAGAGCCTTGACACTCTTGAAAACTGCTGGTCCAGTGTTTTGCAGAATGTCCTTTGATTTCGGTTTGTGCAGTGTCTTATCACGACTAGAGCAAGTTTATGCGTTACTGTGAAGAATACCACAGAGGCCGGGTGCCCACTCAGTGCGTCGTGTCCTGCGGTACCACGTACGGGTATGTTTATCGTTGCTGATGTTGACCTTGAGCACTCAGTGTTTGCCAGTTTCCTTCACTCTAAACTTACTATTTTCTTTTCATAATTAATAAACATTTATACTTGGAAAGATACTCTGAGACTATTCAAATATCTTGTTTCTCCTTTCTCATTGACTAATTTCAGCACCCAGTATCAGATCTCACCTACAGCAATCATTATTATGATGTTCTGACAGTGATTTTCTATTTTCCTCAATTCTTCTACATGTACCAACTGAACTTCATCTGAAATTCTTCTCCTCCAGCTTGTGAATGGCCCAAGCTGTCCCTAATCTAAGAATGAAACAGTCCATTAAGAATTAGTTTAGAGAACGTTCATGCTGTCAGATATAATGCAAAACTTGCATATGTTCTAGAAACTAAATAAGATACAGGTTGAAGATAGGAACGTTTGAGAATGTAAATTGCACAGAAGATATAATAGGTTAATCGTCTGGCCTATCAGTAGCTTAGTCTTCCTGTGTGTAATGGCCATAAATAAGAGACAAGGTTATTTAATAATCTATAGGCAGGGTAACCACAAACAATATGGTGAGGAATCATCTATAGTTAAGGACAGATCCCTAGAGGGCAATTAAGCATTTCAGACAGGATCTCCAAGGGGGCCCCACACATCTCCCCCCTTCCCTGGGAGGGGAGGTGGCAGCCTACCCACCTCTTCCAGGCCCTCCTCAATCACTCGCCCACTACCACGAGGCCTGGTCTCATCTGTTTCATGAAACTAGCCCAGTTATTTTCCTAGTGAAAAAACAAACAAAAACACAATAAACAGTGTGATCATACGATGTCACGGAGGTAATGTGGAAAACAGGCAGAACCCAGCTCCTTATGGGCAGGCCTGTGTGGGGTCAGGGTGGGCTGTGACACAAAGGCAGGATCACACAGCTCCTCTGAAGTCTCAGTAGGATGTTCTTAGAAACCTTCGCTCTGTGCACACAAAGCCAAATGATGCAGTCATCATCACTTCAGTAAACATATTTCCATTGCTTAAAAAGTAACCCATATTCACTGTATGGAATTTACAAAACCCAACAAACTTTCTAAAAGCAAAAGAAGGAAGAAAAAAAGGAAGAGGAGGAGAAAAAAAAAGTTAGGGGGGAAAAAAAAAACGCATCCTAACTTCTAAGCCAAAAGGAAGCTCGATTAATAAGCTGTGTGCCTGCCTGTAATCCCAACACTTTGGGAGGCCGAGGCGGGTGGATCACGAGGTCAGGAGTTCGAGATCAGCTAAATAAACTAAAATAACAAAAATTAGCCAGGCACGGTGGTGGGTGCCTGTAATCCCAGCTACTCAGGAGGCTGAGGCAGGAGAATCGCTTGAATCCAGGAGGCAGAGGTTACAGTGAGCCAAGATCGCACCACTGCACTCTAGCCTGGGTGACAGAACAAGACTTCATCGCCAAAATAAATAAATAAATACATACATACATACATACATACATACATGCTGGGTACCTTCTATTGACTATGGTTTTCCACAGCTCACGCCCTACTGCTCTATCCCTCTCCTTCTCACGTTTTTGTTTTTGTTTTGTGTTGTTTTGTTTTTGAGACAGGGTCTCACTCTGTTGCCCAGGCTGGAGTGCAGTGGCATGATCATGGGTCACTGCAGCCTCAAACTTGAAGTCACAAGTGATCGTCCCACCTCAGCTTCCCAAGTAGCTCGGACTAAAGGCCCGGGGCCTGCACCACCACACTTGGCTCAATTTTGTAATTTTTGTAGAGACGGGGTTTCGCCATGTTGACCAAGCTGGTCTCGAACTGCTGGCCTCAAGTGATAGTCTCATCCCAGCCTCCCAAAGTACTGAGATTACAGGCATGAGCCATTGTGCCTGGACTTTATATTTCATATAGAATTGAATATAAGGTGATAGTAATTGTAAGACACTAATTTTTATGTAACAATAAGAAATAAAAACAAAATACACACAATTGTAGTTGTAAGACCTGATCAATTATAAACCAAATTCCAGTTTTGAAGATGTGGAAATGGGCAGGGAGTGCTGTTTGTCAAACTGACTAATTACGGTTCCTTACACATGGAGTTCTTAAAACAATTAATACAAAGGGACCTAGGTCCTGCCCTCAGGAACGTGGTGGGATAGACCCTAGTACAAGAAACACACAAATATGTCATTAAAAGCAATGGTGAGGGCTGGGAAGAAAAGATCTCCAAGGCAGACAGGCGGGCCCACTGCCCGATCAGCTCCTGGCTCCCTTTCTCGGAAGCTGGCCAGGTCCACACCCACCATTTGGCCAGGCAATGATTCTCTGAGCTCCAAACGGCCATCTGCTCCCAAGGGGATGAAACCTTGGACAAGATGCACTCATACAGCTCCTACCAGTGTTAGTACCCTCAGGTAACCTTGGTACAAATGAGATGAGATCCAGTGTGTTCAGGGTGGTATGGTCATAGACCTTGGTACAAATTAGAAAAGTCAGTTAACATATGTAAGTGACTTGAGGCGCAGAGCACCGTCTTGTTCATCGTTGCCCCCAGCTGCGGCGCTAACACGGTGCCTCAGCACAGTGGGCGTTCGAGAACACTGGGTGGATTTACTCGGGATAATCACTTCACCCTCAATTAATCTAATGCTGTGACGAAGGAAAAACTACATTTTCCATCGGCTAAATGACTTGTACGTCTCTAACAATAAATGAGAGGAGAGACGCTCTGAAGCCACATCCGGAGCAGGCTCTACGAGGGGTGCACCAGAGTCGTGCAGGCGACGTCCAGCAGTGTCGCCCACTCACGCCCACGTTTACAACAAGGGCAGGAAAAGCTCCTCTCCCAGGGGAATCCTACACACTGTGCACAGAGAACCCATCAAAAGAAAAGCTTAAAATGCACACCACCATGCACTTTCTGTATTACTCCGTCCCGCAGCCCGCCACGCCATGCTAAGTTTATGGCACGTATGAAAGGGCAGAGGCCAACAGTCCTGGACTCAAATTGCCATTAATTAACAGTCACCTCATTTTATTGCTGAGTCAGGGTCTGCTCTCCAAAGGGTATGGACTCAAGTCCACCTTCACCCGCCACACACCATCCTAAGCACCCTGACAGTTGCATTTCTACTCAGGGACAGACAGCCCTGGACCATAGACTTCCTCCCGTGAGTGTGCAGAGGCCCCTCAGCAGGTGCACAAGGGGACTAATTTGCTAAAAACCCATGGCAAGTGAGAGCAAGTGCAACCAGGCCTGGTGGGAGTCGGCCCCAGCCAGCACTGTGGGAAACAGACTCCCACCCTGTCCAGCTCCGGGGAGCCTGGCCACCCCTGCTGCAGGCCCCCACTCCTACCCTGTCCAGCTCCGGGGAGCCTGCCCACCCCCGCTGCAGGCCCCCACTCCCACCCTGTCCAGGTCCCGGGAGCCTGCCC